>NC_139718.1:10922140-10965989 GCF_964188405.1 Protomyctophum parallelum
GAAGAAACCGGACTGGAGATCCCAAGTTTTAGAACAATCTTTCATTTCTGTGTTTACAATCAGACTGTAATTATGACAGCAGATGAAGATAGAAGCTTGGTTTGGGATTAAAGAGCACTTTCGCAAGCTATTCCGCTTGTTAACGTTAATATTTTGGCTTTAAAATGTACAGGCCAGGGTGAAGAGGTTGTTGGGGTGCAAGGAACAGTAGTAACAGGTAACTGCAGTAGTACAGTAGATCAACAGAAGCGGTAGCATTCTGAATCCCAGCTCAGTTTTCAGTTACTTGATAAAATAAAGTCTACTCAGTCATCACAGAGGACTAGTGGATGTAAATCACACATATCCAATCAGACCTTAAAAAGGGATATTTCACACAAAAAAAGTCATTTTATCATCTACTCAGGCTTATGTGAACACCCCAGACAGTTTTTAAGTTGCTTAAGTAGTATTTAGATATTTGATATTCATTTTAGCTGCCCGCCCCCTTCCTATACAATCCATTATAAATTCATCGAAAATAACCAACCTATAATCTGTTGACTGATAATGTCCTTCTAATACATGAGGGGCCGTAGTTTGTCATTTATTAAAGAATTATTAAAAATAAATGAAAAACCATGGCCCCTCACGTATTAGAACAATATCAGTCAACAGAAAAACATTTTGGTTTTTGATGAATCCATCATGGTTAAAATAGAGTTTTAAGTTATAATGGGTTTGTATAGGAAGGGGGCAGGGCAGCTAAAATGAATATCAAATATCTAATTACTGAATCAAGCAACAAAAAAAAAGGTTTTTTTGAAAGTGAAATATCCCTTTAACTTCCCTTAAGAGTTAGTTAATTTTTGGACTTCGCTGTTGGAAATACTTGCCAATAATATAGTGGTCGCAAAGGTATTGATTGATTATTTGAGTCCCGTGATGCCAAAGTGCTGGTTTGTTTTAGGTGAATATTAAGTAGTTCCGGTCATTTGGTGTGGCCACAAAACTAGTGTAATTGTTTGTGTCTGTCACATGGAACTATCGTTTGTATCACTACGCCAGAAGCAGCACAAAACCATAGATCCATGTGACAGAGGGGTCAAAGTTGAGCAAAGGTTGTAGTACAATGGTACAAATAGGTCAACAATACAAATTACGGTAGTTTTGTGGATTAATTAATTGGCCCCCACCAAATGACAGCACTACTTAATATTCACCAAAACCAGACAAGAACTACCCCCCCCCCCAACACGGGACTCAGGCAATCAAATACCTTTGCAACCACTATATTAATGGAAAGTATTTCCTACAGCTTTAAGTACAAAAATCTGAACTAACCCTTTAACTTCTATGTCAACAGACATACGTAGAAGCTTGGTTTGGGATTCAAGACCTCTCTGCCAGTCCATTAGCAAGGCTTCACTTATCCAACAGGGCAGCCAGCAGAGCAGGGTAGTTTGGAGTTCCCCAGCCTGTAACGGGGTCCCATGATGGTGCAGCACAGAAACCCTTCCCCTGAACCTTTTCATCCAGACAGCTTAGGTGACAGCCCTCAGTCACCTGTGAATGATGAACATTATTCAGTTTAGTATAACTTACAAAAAAAAAAAACTAATTATGAAATCACAGTACAGTTCAATTTAGGCATTTAGCAGACGCTCTTAATCCAGAGCGATTTACAGTAAGCAAGAACAAGGTAATACACAATACATATAAATAATCATCTAGGATTAAAAGTAAGCCAAGAACCTCCGTCCAACAGTAGATCTGTATGATGAACTATAAGTATACACTATACAATGCTACGTCTACAAAATATGCAATCTAAATTACATAATTTAGCCTACACTTCTTAAAATAGTGTGTGTACATGCATACTTACATATTTTAGCCTATACTTATTAAAATAGTGTACATGCACACTTTAGATTAAAATGTTGAAATATGACATTAAAATAAACTATCTTGTTTGATGATACAGTATGACATATAGTTTCTTTGACGACATGCTACTAGTCACTAAGCACAGTAAAGATTCAAAAATGGAATAAAAACAATCACATTGTGTTTTGTGTTAAAGCCCTTCTCATTGAGTTACACTCATCTCTTAAACCCGAATAGTGGTAAAGCCCTTCTCATTGAGCTACAGTAGGCAAGTAGAAAGTAGCAGAAAGTATAATAATTACATCAAAGAGGGCCTGTCCCTTCAACTGGTAGAGACGAGGGTTGAGGAAGCCTAGCACAGGTAGGCCTTTCAGCAGGCGTTGATCATTAATCAGAGACAACATTCCTCCAACAACTGGGGTCGATGCCTGGAAGGAGCAGTAGACGACGCGATTTGAAAAGGGAAACCAAATTTGGAATTCTTATTATGGTCAATATAACATCCAAAATATGACATATGATACATCACCAAAATACATAAAAGTAAGTATGCTGCAGCTACTTACCGAGGTCCCAGAGACCCAGGGGATGGGTACTCGGTTACTGACCACCCAGTAGTTATCAGACAGCGCAGCCAGATCTGGATAGGCCCTTCCACTTGTGTTGAAGTAGGTCTGTGGTGGTAGGCCGGCTGCTGTGGCCTTCAGGTAACCTGCCACTGCATTTGCCTGTGGGAGCACATGGACGTATACAAGCACACTTACACATAAGTGAGTAAGCAATAACAGGAGACATGGGTTGGGAGCCGTGTGAGATAAGGTGGAGAGGCAGCATGATGGCCTCATGGAACAGACTAATCAGAATGCCAGAGAACAGTTGTTAGGAAGATTTTCAACTGGGATGTATCAGTAAAAGGTGCATGGGCAAGTGCAATAGAGGACACTCTTGTACGAACTGGGTTACATGACAGTTTTCTAAATAACAGGGTTGTAGACATCTCCATGGTTAAAGACACACAAAGACAAACGTTTATTTCAGAACAAATGGTCACAGGACATATTGTACAAACCAAAGCTGAGAACATTTGTTACGATAAAAAGCTGTTACGCTAGTGAAAAGTATGTTTGTGCCCCATTATCCAAAAGACAAAGATCCCTATGTGCCCAACTTCGTTCTGGGATCTTGCCCTTGCACCTTGAGACTGGGAGGTATAGAGGAGTTACAGAAGAAGAACATATTTGCACCTACTGTGAGATAAATGATATTGAGAATGAGTTCCATTTTCTTTTCTATTGCCTGTTGTATAATGAGCTACGTCAAGTTATTTAACAGATGTAAAAATATAGATCTGATGTGGTTAAGTGATGAAGAGCGACTGAAATGGACTTTCGAACAAAAGAAAGCAGAATATATAGAGAAAGCTTGGGACATACGGACAAAGAAATCTTATGTGATGTATTTTATTTTACGATAATGCTTATTTCTGTTTTGATCAAATACTTTGTGTAACTTCTGTGTGGGAAGTGAACGTGATATTGTTTATTTATGTTGTTGGCGTCTTAACGACAAGACACGAAAATAAAAATTAATTCATTCATTCAAAAAATTCATTCATACAAGGTTTCCACCCGACAGTGACAATAGAGGGTATGCACATGCATAAAGTGAATGGGAAATCGAGTAACAAAGTGAGAGGCAAAGTGAGTTTACCATTGTTTAATGCAATCAGATAGGACTTTTCTGTTTGGATGTATGGGCCGTCAAGGCCAGAAAGTATTTTCTTTGCCACTCAGTAGGAGTTCCTGCATAACTTCCGGGTTTGATGACGATGTCACACGCATACCCTCTATATGTTAACATGTGGTTCAGTTAGAGTCAATACCAATGTCAAGCAGACTGTACCTGGTAGTCGGGCATCTTGAAGATGTTGCTGAAACCTCCTCCACTAATGTAATCTGTCACTTCATAAGTCACTTTAAAAGGGTTCTTGAATGAAGTTCCTCCAACCGTGGTCACATATGGACTGGAGAAACAGGTTAGTATTAGAGAATGACTATTACATAAATCACTTTTACATGACGTCGCTGTCCAATGGAAAGTTGGAAACCTTGTATGTCCATGTCACAATTACTTTACAGGAAATTAAAAGATGAACCTGTGTTCCAGTGTAGTTATTTAATCACAAGCTCTTGTTAATAATTTCCTTCGTTCAATATCTATAAAACCCATAGACAGTCATAACCACTTTCAACTTAAAACAATTTAAATAGGTCTCCCCCTGTCCCTCGTTATATTATCATTCAAATCTCATTATATCCCAATGGGAGTTCTCCTGTATAAATAACGGTTAAATGAAAATAAAATACCTTTTCAAAAATAGTAAAAATAGATCCACAAGCTCACAAAAAGGTTGAAACATGGGAGATACGAGGTCTCTGCCCAACGGAAACAATGAACACTTTCCAATATTGTAGGCTGTTTTTAACTTAGTCTTGAGGCTTTGATGTTTTACCTAGAGGCAGGGAAGCTTGGCCTGAAGGAGTTCTCTCCTTTGGTCAAATGTCTGCAGCCAGCGCCACTGTCACCTACGTGAGATTAAAGTAAATAAAACATTAGGCAAAAGCTTCCAGAACACTGGTTTCACAATAGACAAATTTAGCTTATAGCTCTTGGCTCTAAAGAAGTCACTGCTAGAATGTTAATAACAGGGGCCTCCATTTTTCAAGGTTCCACCGGAACCGGATGTGGGGAAATCATGTGTTCGTTCGTCTTTGCCTTTACCCAGAGAAGACATTATGTTACCGCGATAATCAGTTCTTTGATTATGGGCTGTTGAATAAAGCTTATTTTGACCAGGGGCGCAATCTGGGAAAGGGAAAAACAGATCGTCATGCAGTCAGATGAAAAAGCGAAGGAGACACGAAGGATAGACTTGATGTATCCTTGGTCATCCTCGCTCTAAGCGGCTTGAGGAGCCTCCTCTTTCTTTGCTCTCGGAGACACAGACTAGCAGGTGGCACTGGTGGATGTAGGACGGTGGAGGTGGTGTACTTTGATGGAAAGATGTGGGCCGTGTACCAAAGACTAACCTGAAGCAAAGAGCAAAGAGACACCCCTGACTCCAGCCTTCATGAACTCAGTGTTAATGCGCGTCATGTACGCCACAGATAGGCTGTCCTCATCATCGCCATAGCTGATGGTGTGTACCCAGGGCAAGTCAGACATGTTGCTGAGCAGAATCATCCACTGGAGGAAAGGCTCCTGGGACTCATGACGACCTAGACGATAAGGGAACAAGAGAAAATACGAAAATATAGAGGGTATGCGACTATGTGTGACACATCATCATACCCAGAAGATATGCGGGAACGTCTACAGAGTGGCAACAAAGTACTTTCTGGCCTTGACAGTCCATACATCCAAAAAGAAAAGTCCTTTCTGATAGAGTGAGTTTAACATTGTTTAATGCACTTTATGCATGCGCATACCCTCTGTAGCCGTTCATTGTTTAATGCACTTTATGCATGCGCATACCCTCTGTAGCCGTTTCCCCACTAGCCCCATTTATTACTAAAAGAGTTACACACCAATCTAGTCGAATCCACAGAGCGGCAATCATAACTGCGGTGTCAAGCGCAGCAGCAATACTGACACCGTAGCTACAGGACTACTTTTTACATCTTTTTTTAATACAGACATGCCAAAAATGGAGATGCCGGATTGAAAGCGAAGCATGAACAAAACCTGGGATGTGAATTTCTCCAACATAAACCCTAAGCAATAGGAAACAATGTGCTCAACCCGTACCTTACTGAATAATGTATAGTTCAGCACACAAGTGTTAGAACTTCAAAAGGCATGCATCCATGGAAAAAGACGGCACACTGCACCACAACTTAAAACTGAATATTTAGCCTGTATTGCCATTATGCTGTTGATCATCTACACATACCTGGGTTTGTGAAAACCCATGTAGAGATGTTTGCCCCGGTACTCATGATATATTCTACATCCAGGCTAGCCTCCAGACCAGCCTTGCCTGCTCCCTGGGTTCCCACAACCCGGTCCACTTTGGACAGGTGCTGGAAGCTCCTGCCAAACATGCTCATGAACTCAGCCAGGTCTGCAGGGTGGTAGTACTGCTCCAAGAACTGGAAATTAAGATAAATTCATTAACATTAAATAACTACACCAGTGGTCTGGCATGTTTATCCCATTGACTACGACTCATAGCATACATGATGTTAATCAACAATCTTCGAAAGCATTTAGTTTCATTTGTGTCTGCATTCAATGGATCAGTACTGAATGATGAGTCACTACATTTTAACGCATGGATAGATAATTTTAGCCAAATGCAGCATCAGGAAAAGTCACACTCAAATGCCCATGACTCATTGCGTTTTACACTATCATCTCCACCTGTTAAGGGGGGGTGATCCTTACTTAACAATTAATAACTTTATTATCCAGGTTTAGTTGGAGCATTAACACAAATGGCTAACTGAACTACTATTAAACTACTCTTGCCCCTTTTATTTTCTGAGTGATGCTCCAACCCCCTGGTGGATTTATTTCATTTTATTGAAGGAATGTCACAGAAAAAAAAAAACAGTCAATAATAGAAACCCTTCACATTTTCTGGGGGGATTTTTTTTTTATGCTAAATTAGAAAATATATACATTTTAATATTCTTCCCCTGTGGTATTAGGGGTAGTCAGCAGGATGTACTGTAGGCTGTCTCAGGGGGTGACTGACCATTACATTGTTTGGAAACCACTAACCTCTCAAGACAGATTGTTGACGCAAATTCAAAAGGAAAAGAGGGTGCCGTTTCCAAGCATTAGTTTTGCACGAATAACATAGCCTGGGTTCTAGCCTGAATCACTGCGTTCCGTGAATCGTGTTCGTCACTCCGTTTTGTCATTCACTACTCAGTAGCTAAGTGACAATTCAAATCCACAGAACGCAGCGAATCAACCTGGAACCCGGGCTACAAAAAACACTCCTTGAGCTAAATTCGGCCATAGGCAAATGTGATGACCTCATCAAATTTGTGTGGTCGTCAGTTAGTCCAAGGAGTGTTTGTCGTGCAAAACGAATGCTCGCAATGGATTTAGAATCATGAAAACCCCCTAGTTTGACATGTCACACGCTACTTAAAGCATAATGAAATAGAAAATGTTGCCTTATATTAGGTTATTAATACCCCAACTTTCAGCAGCTATCACAAAGTTTCCCAAGGTCACCGGCTCGGGCGCCCTAGCTAAATCATTAGAGCATGCCCTGGGGCGGGCTACATATGTGCTTTTAGACGAATTAGCATGAAATATCCCTAAAGGCCTGCACTATTTTAACCACTTAAGCCCAAGAGTTTGTAGATGTGCCCTTTTCAAATATTTAACAAAAATGACGAGCCCAAAAGAGGAAATGCAGACATGAAGTACCTGCGCTACAGCCTGGCTGTTGTTGTCTCCTGATCCCACATCAGCTGCAGTCAAGTTGTAGCGTTCTCTCAGAATGGAAGGTGTCACACCAACGTGCAGCCTTGGCTTATAGTGCCTGTGCCTCCTATTGGATAAGGCTGTGCTCTGTCCTTTGGGTGGGAAGCGATGAACCCCTCCAACTGTATGAGTTTTTGAAAAATGTATAGAAATCTGATTAATATATTATGATATATGATGTTTGAATCTACAATCTGTAAGTTGTATGTTCGTTGTCTCTCTATCCCGATGGGAGGAGCAATAGAGACACACGGGGACTACAAATTTCACACCCCCAAATGAGACAGCGGCCCCACTTCAGGTCCGTTAGAACGGTGTACTGCTGGCCAGCCATAGAAGTCCATTGAAATTCAACTGTAGTTAGCCTACTTTTAAAATAATATGAAATTAAGTGAAGACAATATTTATTTGAATCAAAATATGCCTTTGTCAACATATCTTGTTTTCTCAATAGACATGTTTCACATTTCAAGTACCGTAGTCACATTTCAGTGACGTCACCGTCTTTACGAGGCTACAACCCGAATGTATGTATATTATGTTGATGGGGCTTATATAAATGTTCTACAGACCGGTACATGATAAATTAGTTTTAACTTGGCTGATTGGGGAAAATAACCCAAACCCCAACCAAATGGAGGAGTGACCTATCCCGACAATTTCAACTACCTAGTGAATTCTCCAGATTAGTATTAATAATTAGTATTGCAAGATGCTGTTTGGATAATTTTCCACAAACAAACATAAAAAAACCTCCTTGAAAACCTCAAGGGATGCAACCATGACGTATATACCATGCGACCACTTTAACTTGATATTTAAAATGCTAGCACTTTTGATGTCAGACTAATGACTGTCTGACCAATGACTAGTCTAAACTAAAGCCTGCACCCCGTTTGACACACTGATGTAGTATATTATAGTACATTGTGGGTTGTATATTGGCAGGTATGAGACATTAAAAAGGACAAATCTTAGAACACAAAAAAAGAAATTACTACAGCCTCAGTAATCAAGCAGTGAAATTAGGGTATTTTTACTATTTTATGATGCTTCTCATAGGAATTGCATTGACAGCTGCAGTACACCGTTCTAACGGAACTGAAGTGAGGCCACCGTCTCATTTGGGGGCATGAAATTTGTAGTCCCTGTGTGTCTCCATTGAAACAATGTAAAGTGCTTTGCAATATACTGTAAATTAAATTCAAACACACACCAACGGTGGAGGAAACCATGCAATACACTAACTAACCTGCTCATAGCAAGCAGTTAGGTGTTCGGGGTCTTGCTCAAGGACACTTCAACTTCACTAACCCAGGGGGGGCTGTGGATCAACCCTGAAAGTGTCACTACAGCTCCCAATGTCTGACTCTGGACTGCAGCTAATATGGCGATCTACTGCTGTCTGATTCAAATGTCACACCGGGGGTTGAAATCTCTCAATGGAAGACCAACTCCAACAATTGCAGATATGCCAGTTGTATTAATATTACAATGGTTCTCAAACTTTTCTGGATCAGGGCCCACTTGAATTTGGGTCCCACTTGCAATATCCTCACAGCCAACGAGCATGCCTTGTCCCACAGATTGACAATCACTGCTTTACAACACTAAAATAATGTTTTTATTCATGAAAGTACAAGACTGGTGCTTACCAAAGTCAAGGTGCTGATGAACAGCATCAGGGACTGAGTATGGAGATGATGACCTCACCACAGACTGACCATCCCTGACGTATCGGTGGAACTTGCTGCCTGGAAGCAGCGTCTCTGCGACCCTGAAACGGGACAAACAAATCAACTATTTATGTACATCCAAGAGGATCAGTTTAATAATATATATGGTAGTACAGATCAACACTGGAATTAATCATTCATAAGTCCATTTGTGGTCTCATTACATCTCAAGGTTAGCAATCACAGGTTAAATACGGTCACGGTGCTACAGTGGGAGCATCAGGAGTTCATTTCTTATTGTGACCTCCAATGCATGTATAGTCAAATTAAGGAACTTCAATTTGAGGCAGAAGATAGCGGTTTCCAAATCACTGAAAGGGAACTACCTCACATGACACATTTTCACACAATTGAAGAAAAGTTGTACTCAACAGTCAGCCGTTACGGCTTTTATTGTGGTTCTAAATCATGTTTAAGGTTATGCACTTACTCTGCACTCATGGTACACTGTAGGAAGTCCTGAGTGTGAATAGTCAGGCAGTTCGTAACCCCATGACTCTGTAGCCAATAATGTATCAGCTTCTGAGTCAAGTCAGACGGACGAACAAGGATAGTGACTTCATCTAAGCTCAGGTGCTTGCCTGTGGAGGATACATTTAAAAAAAAAGGAGATTTAATTTAGTCATTGTGCTCGGCCAACAGTTAAAGTGGAGGACAAGGGCAGGTGTTTTTCACCTCTGAATTAACTGGGGCATGATGATAAACGAGTTCAGGTCTAGTGGAATAGCACAGCGGCTGTGCTGTGTGGAAGTGGGTCAACGCAAGAGAATAATTGTGCCTCATCAGCATATACTGTACAAACTTGTAAACAACGTCTCATCAATGAGACAAAGAGTGGTGCACTATTTGTGGGTGAATTTTGTAAAAACAGAGGGAAACTAACTTTTTCTTAAGTCAAAGCTTCACAACCCAGATCTAGAAATCAAAAGATTAGTGCCAGAAGAATAGCCAGAGTCCCATTTGTGTCCAATGTTCAGTTGATTCATATTCACATGTACTGAATAAAGAATTTGCCAATTTGGAGCTCAACAAATACAATAGTGTTTCTCTTTTAATCAAAGATTTGTTTCGGAATATGCAACGGTAAAAAGGTTACCTACCATACAGTGGTGATTTTGGGTCCGATGACAATCTGAGTTTTTCTTCCAGCAGGTCAACATTGTTCTGCTTCAGGGCAAAGGTCAACTCCAGCTCCTCAAAGGGGCTGACTCTGCCCACATGAGTCCATTCCTCTGGTACCCTAGAGAAAAGGGAACGCCATTTCTAAGTAATATCCTTATCCTCAAACCAAATGAGACTCAAACTGTTAGGATACATAGGTATAAGTAGCCCTGGTCCAGTGCTTACAGCGAGTCTCTAAGAGTCCACACATTCCATTATCAGAGCAATTCTCCAGACAGAACAAAACTATTTCAGACAGAGAGCAAAACTACACTTCTCCTCTAATTTTTTTATCTAGAAACTGGACCTTTAAGATTACACAGTTTGTTTACACAACTGGACGTTTGATATTGCACACATTGTTACAAGTAGAGGCAAGGGGTTTGCTTACAGGACATCTTGATCAGCCTCAAGGTATCCACTCCAAACCAACTTGATGCATATCAGGACGGTGGTAAAGGTCAGCCTGCAGTCCACATAATTACAACAATAAATAATCAATAAAACAACTCTCACACCGGCACACTCGCAGCCACATAATCAGTGTAAAGCACCTAAAGCGTTTCCATTTCTTGAAATCAGGAAGTGTTTATCTTCAAGGTTATGATAGCAAAGCCTTTGTGTGATTTAAGTAGGTCAGATCTATGCCACACAATGCACGCTGTGTTATCTTCATGTGAGCTCTAGTCAAAGTTAAAACACCCAGTTGAGTTAATTATACATTATACTTCTATACTTTATATTTAAGTCAAAACAAAATCAACCCACGAGTGAGAAATACCAAGAATGGAATAGTAACGATGTACAATACATGTAAGACATTTTTTTTTAGAAAAAACGGATAAATCTGTTTTACCTAATGTGCTAGCCTATATTAAATCATGTAAAAAAAAACACACACACAAAAAACACTCACAGGGTTCTCATTGTATTCCATGCGTTGCCTGCTGGCTGCTATGCTGTTGCAGTCAGGCAAACAAGCCTGATATAGAGGTATGGTCACATGACAGCGTGAATCACGTGACAAGCAAAGAGCTCTCTGGTTCGCGTGTTTCCTTTTGGCATTCAATTTCGTGGTTCTGATTGGTTTGTCTAGATGTGACGGGTCAGACGGGTGCACTCTTGTGTTTATAAAAAGAAAACAAGCGAAAAGATACACGTGACATAATATTGTCAAAATATCTTCTATCTGCCAACTTGTCTAAGTAAAATCATCCAACACATTTGCTGTGAAATAACAGTTTATTACATTGTGCTTTTAGAACACAAAAAGTTGGCCATTCAGATGACATTATTTCAACTTTATTTGAAAACATTCAATCCGCAAAAGTGAAATGCTCCCGATCCCTGGCCTGAACGCCCAGACAAAGCCAATAAAGGTGGTGTCATTTTCTGGTAGAAGACAGTATCAGGTTAACATGGCTCATTTTACACTCTGTGTATCATATGTATTATGTAGAATTCCAGTCTGATAAGATATACCCTGACCTATTATGTTAACTGACAAGAATTTGTCAAATTATATTTATCAGAGAAGCACAAGTACAAAATGTAAGGTAGTAGAAAACTCAATTTATTTTAAATATACAACATAAAATCACAAGAAAACATTTTCAAGTAGTTGACAAACATTTCTAGCACCTCACAGAAGCCAATGCCTAAACCTAACCTCAAAACCACACCCACCTGTGCAAAAGTGAGGGGAAACATCTATGATTATTATGTTTTTTTAATGGGCTCATTTCTCAGGAACATAAGAACTTTTTGTGAATGATGAGACCCATCTCTTTCTGTGGTTGTAAGGCCTCACTCGAACTTTATTAGGCGGCGGCCTCACTCACAAGTCACATTTAAGTAAACATACTTTTTCGGCCTTGCAAGCTCTGCCTCAAACCACTGGTCCTCATCATCCCCCTTTAGTTTGGCTGGACCTTGTATACATTTTTCCAATAATATTTTTAATATATAATATTTTAATTTTTTCCCAGACCCCACTTTGGAAACCACTGGTATAAACAAAAGCAGGCAACAGTAGGCTATAGGCCTACTGTATGTACAGTATGTGTCTCAAAGAATGTGGCTACAAAACAGTTTAATGAAACCGACGAAAATCTTTTTATAAACGTAAGTAATATTCAGCTGACAATATGCAGTTTTGGCTAATGAAGCATTAAAAATGCCTTAAAAATGCACCCAACATCTGACATTACCTGACTACGTAAAATAAGTCAATTACATCAAGCATGTAACATTAAAGAGCAACGTGTGTTACTGTTCAATGTCAATTGTCAAGGTTAATTAGTAATTAGCTTACTGGAAGACAGATGGTTGTATTAAAGGAATCATAAATTGTGACGTTCTTGTCTTTGCCCACGATGACCCACCCACCTCTCCAATAATCTAGAGGGGTCTTTATCATGGCCACTTCGGGACACATTACCGGTCTTCGCAGAGGACGTAGGAGTACAGGAGAGTGAGGAGACATCTGGAGAACAGAAAATAGAAATGCAAAGAGAACAATGTAATGCCTCAAAGAAGCTAGGTCACCAGATAAACATTATGTACGTAGCATCTGTCCAAACATGCTTTAAAAATATTATTTCGTGGCCGTTCCTCCAAATGCATGCATGCATGTCTACTGAAAAAGCCCATTTCTCAACAGAACCCGTTTGCTTAGTCTGTAAGGATATAGGCCTACACAGGCTAGTATATCCTTACATAGTGCAATATTGTATGGGGTAGCACCTACCCCTCTCACCTCCATACATTACGTTTACTTCAAAAGACGTTTGTCAGAATACCAACCAGTTCAAACTAGAGGGAACAGTCCTCACCACAATTGTGTTAAAATTGTAAAAAGTAACACCCTTCAGACATCCTAATCTAGAAAATAATCAATTACAACTTCCACACCGACTCCAATCTCCCTACATGCCTCCAGATGTTACACCACTAGGGGGCAGTTCTGTGTTAAATACAGAGCAGTCACATTATGAAATTCCCATTTCCAACTATTAATTAAACTAACTAATCAAACAGACATCTACATTACAGTAGTGCCTTTTTAAATATCCACACCTTTTTGCTTTGTTACAAATCTCAAACTTGTTATTTTAAGATATTGGATAATTGTGAGGACTTGTAGGCCAACACCAGTGTTTTGTAGTGGTTGTGGGCAGTAACTGGAAGGGAACAGAAAAAAGGGGAAGTCCAACATTTGGGAGGTTGAAGGGGGGGGGGGGGGGTGGGGGATGTGCTACATACTGTATAACAGTGGTTAGGGAGTCCTTGACATGAAAATGTTTGAGGACCACAGTAGTGTATGTTTTACTGTGTGACTATTTTGTACTGCAACATGGAATTGTTGTGTACAAGGCCCTATTATAAACAGGCTCAGCAACACTAATTCCTGAATTTGGCCTTTTATTTAAGCATGCCACATTTCAACTAGATTTTATTTTGCCATGCTATACTTACATGTGCTGCTAACATTCCGCCTCTGACGTTTCACAGAATGGTTGGTGACAGCTTTCTCTGAACGTCTCTTGACGACTTTGCCATCTGTTTCCAAGCTGGATGATAAAAATAAAAAATATTTGTGACAGAAATTGCACATCATTAACACATGCTGAAGCAGGACACTTCGATCGAGATTTGGGTTGTGTAGTTATTTTGTCATGATGTAACTAGTTGGCGAGATATATTGCTCCATTGATTAGAAATTAATCATCTAATTAATTTACCTTGTATGGTGAAATGGCTCTTAGCACATAGACGAAAGCAAATAAAGCCGATTCTGCCAATATAGAACATCACACAAAACATCCTCCCCCACATGTAATGGACTGAATTCAACTTACTTTATTGATTCTGACATGAATTTATCATACAACATTTTCCAGTCTTCAGGGAATCCATCAGCGAACTTCTTTAAAAAACACTGTGGCAATTCTAGGACAAAGATAAAACAGAACAAATCATAACCTATATTTAGCACCAGCTTTCATGAAACCGATTAATCTCTGATCCAGGATATATTAAGCCAGGATATCTGTAGTTAAATTAAATAGGCCCTGAAACTTGGATTAGGGATTTAACAGATATCCTGGCTTATTATGTTATTTTCAGTAGTTTTACTTCTACTACATTTAGTCCCCAAGATATCTCCAGGGTCATTTTCATTTAATTATTCGTATTTGTTTTTTGCTTTTCGCACATGCGTACTGCCATTCTGTTACGGTTAGGGTACGAATGTGAATGAAAATAAAAGCATGGGTTTACCATCTGCATCTACTTTGCTGTCACATTTCATCGGTTGGTTTCATTTCTATGTTTTGCACTGTTCTACAAGTTCACAAAACATACAGAAAAATAACAAGTTCACAAAATATTTTACAAAATGAAATCTGAAATGTTCTTTAGCTGACTTACCAGTCCATTGGCATGGCCATCCTGCCCACCAAATTGTACGTCTTTCCAGAGGTTGTCTTGAGCACAGTATTGGAAACCCTCTTTACAATGCTACTACTGTGCCAATGCAGGTTGTTGTCCTTACAATAAATAAAACTTTAATTACATTAAAAGGCTTAGATTAAGCCTATAAAAAGTCTAAATTCTAATATAATGTATGCAAACTGCTGGCACATAAGCAGGTGTACAAAAATGGACAGTTTGCAACTGTACTTATACTGGCGGATTCCATCAACATAAAGGCCTTTGGATTCAGACTTCAGCATCCACTTTGTCAAATAAACCCCTGTGACCTACCAAGCATAAGAATAAAAATTAGCTGGGACTTGCAATACGTCAGATCACGACACGTTGTGAGCTTGTAGATCTGATATTTTCAGTAGTTTCATTTCACTTTTGGGTCTCGAGCTAGAATGTTTGGGAACCACCGTTCTAAATGAGTTTGATTTCTTAAAATCACATCGTACTTCGTACCCACCTTGACCTGTTGGTGTGTGTCTTCAGAGGGCTTTGTAGGCCCTTTATGCACATCCTCACGCTTCCTTCTCATGCGGATGTGTGGTGAATTGACAAGTAGTGGGTCCACCACAAAAGGCTGGACATTCTCACCACGGTCATCAGCTCCTTCAGGAACACTTCTGACATCATTCATGGAGGTTTTGAGCTCCATGCGTGCCTGTGTATATGACAAGACAGCCACACATTATTGCAATATATCACTATACAAAATGTTTATGATATTATATCAGTAGTTTTCGCTCACCCCCCAGTCCCGACTCCCCACCCAAAAAAAAAAAGATCAGGCTTACACTTCATTACGTCTCATAATGCCGCTCTTTTGGATCATCATTTTGCCTCGTTCAGCCTTGCAACCTTCTTGAATGAGTCTGTTCCTCTCCCGCTCTTTAATGTGATCAAAGAGCTTAGCTGGAGACTGAGGAAGCCTCTCCAAAGAAACACACACTTCAAAAAGTAAAGAAAATACCAAAGAGTGCCATCAGACTGACAAAAGACAAACAAAGCGATGTGAATAAATAATCAGGTGTATGGTGGGTTAACCAGTGAGTAGAATAATTAAGTCGTTCATCTGGCACTGGCAGCAAAGCTTGGTATTACTTGAGGAATGAACAGCCTAACAATTATTTGAGATGCGGGTCCGTCTGAGGCAAGTTGTGGCAGGGAAGTGAGTCATCTACATTACAAAAGCTGTTTGGCAGTCAACAACATCAGCTTGACAATCGGTTAGGTCCAAATCGTTTTCTAAAATCGATTGGACCTAATCGTGAATTTCTAACACTACCAAAAAGGAAATGGTGGAGGATGGCTTGTCCAGTACATGAGCAGCAAGAACAGACAAAATCAAACCAAACACACAATAGCAGATTGGACTCAAGGCAATATTCTGTTAAACAATATTTTCCTATAATATACATTAAACACTGGAGAAAAAATATATAATAATTGTGATGTATCCGCATTTGCTTTACAAACCGTATACATCAAACAGAGTATACATTTTTATTTTGGGAATAATTATTTCATACAAAGTACACATTCCACTTCGACTACATTCTCACCTTGGCTCTTGATCAGTCGTCTCCTCCCACTGACAACATTTGTGATATCCTGATCTCTCTTCAGAGCAACCACTTCATCTTCAGAAAGAAAGTACTTATTATTTAAGCCAAAATGTGATTATTAGTTTGCATGCAAACGTAATTAGTGATTCCTGTCTACTACTAGATGATTGCAGTTTTACATCGATGCCCAACATAGAGATGAAATGAAATAATGAGTATGATGGCTTACTGGGAAATAAATTGGATGTTGAGATGAGATGAGATGAGATATACTTTATTAGTCTCCCGAGGAAGAAATTTGTCTTAGACAAAGGGCCCGCATGCAAGCGTAGCCCTAGTCCATGTCGCCACAGTGCAGCGCCAAATACATCTTTCTTGCATCATAGAAAAAGAAAGTAAGAAAAAGAAGGATGGGGGGTGGGGGAGAACATAGAATAGGTGAGGGGTATTGACAGAGAGGGAGGGGGGGGGAGGGATGGAGACATCATATCACATACAGTTGCATTGTGTAGGCACGGAACTTGGGAGGGGGGGTGTGGGGTTGGATTTTTGGATCTGCAACAAATAAAAAAAACTCTGATCTTCACACAACGCCTCAGTGGGAGGGGCTGTCTGAAGGCAGGCTACATCATTGAGAGGATGGCGCTCCCTCTGCAGTTGGGATTTCAGCTTTGCAAACACCTTGGCAGGAGAGTCATGTTGTGTTGCACACATTTTGTCCTTTTGGGCACATGATCTGGCACAATATCTATATTGTAAGGACCCATCATCCTCCATCACTGCAGATATAAGTCCACTGGACATATATGGAGAGGCCATTGAATCTCCATTTACATGCAGGTTGTGGGTCATCCTAGCCTGATTATCAGACTGTAGCTTTCTTGAAGCTTGCAGTCCACTAAGAGAGTGGGCGGGGTCTTTGGGCTGGATCCAGGCTAGGATGACCCACAACCTGCATGTAAATGGAGATTCAATGGCCTCTCCATATATGTCCAGTGGACTTATATCTGCAGTGATGGAGGATCGGGTCATCCGGCTTAAGTTCCCTGCCTGAAGTCCTTTGGGCAAGTGTTCAAACAGTCTTTGTTGTGTCTCCATTGAGGGAACATGGGTTGGGAATTTGGCAATTATGATTATGATGATACACGAATCCTTCGATGTTGCACTCTGTAGGTACTTAATCCTTCACTAGAAGATAGGGTCAATGTGTTCGCCCCAACCACGATACCTGTATCATAGCCCAAACATTTAGATTCTCGTAGAGGTTTTTTTCCGTCAGAATCGAAAAAAACGTCTACGAGAATCTAAACGTTTGGGCTACCTGTATCAGATGTGACAATGATATCAAATCAAATTGCTATTCCTTAACAGATAGCAGCATTCTATCCGTTTAACTAGCTAGCCTAAACAAACGCTCACTTGTGGGGCTGGGGTCTCAGTGGCGTGCTGCTGCTAACTTTACTATAGTAAGCAAACAGTAACAGTTTCTCAAGAGAAAGCAACCCAGCAGAATAAAGATATCGTTAATCGTAAAGTGTAAAGTTGGCCAAAAGAGTGTGCTGGCCATATAAGGAGTTCCTCCCTGTCCCCAGTTAACCCCTGGGGGTCAAAAAACCTTAGGTTTAGTTTTTGACTCTCTATCCTGATTGGACGAAAGGCTGGGTCCCACAGCCAAAAACGAAACCTAAGGTTTTTTGAGTGAAATCACTGAATATACCTTTAAGAATACATGTTGTTGATGGTTGCAGATTGTAAACAAGAGGTGAAAGCTGAACTAGCTATTATATCAACTTGGTTGATATGAGTTTTTGTGTCTTTGTACTGTAAGTACTGCTTCTTTGTATTTCTATTTCTAATTCTACATTAAGTAAATTGTAAGGTTGATCTCTTTATAGAGGTTACTATAATGTTGTGAATGTAATGTGTTTCTCAGTGGAAAAGGGTGAAGCTTGGGAGACCAGTGTTTGCTCAGTGTGTGAGTGTTGGCCATTCCTCATACACTGTTTGTGGTGAGTTTTAGGTTTAACTCACAATTAATGTCATTTTATTTATTTCATTGAAATGGAATATCTCATTTTATTGTGGTATCTTTCCTCTTTGTTTTATTCTAGATAGTGCCACTACCGTATTTTGTTTAGATTTATTTTATGTTACAGGCTTGCATGCCATATTTGCCAAACTGTGGCATTCTTTACACCAATAAGATAAACCAACACCAACTTCTTTGCCTGGGAAATAAAGAACCCCAATATATGTCTGTGTCCTGTGCCCTATTTGCCAGGTTACATTTATGATCGTCAATGTCAGCAGTGGTTCCCTCCAGCAGACTTCTTTTTAGCTCGAGACACAAAAAAGAGGTATGCCCAATAATAACCACATGGTGGGCCACTCTCCAGTCAGACCCACTTGGCCACTTGTTCATTGCTGTAGTACAAGAGAGACACACAGATAAGACTCTAGTGGCATCTAGTGGCCGGATGCATAAGACATTTTATCTTTCAAAATGATGATTAGGCGGCGGCATAGGCTAGACTAGAGTCTATGCTGTATGCTATATATAATGCACCGAAGATTTCAAATTGGAGAAAATGTCTATCACTTGTATTTTGTATTGTTGGATGTAACCTGTGAAAGACAAACTGAAGGCTTTGCCACAATGAACCGTGAACACACAGTTAAGAACTTCTTACCAGATTTTTGACTTTTTTACCATTTGTAGCCACCAACCTGAGAGGAGGAGAGGAAAAGATGGGAGCATTGGGAGGGGAGAAGAGGATGAGGAGCAGTTGTACAATCTTAAATTACATACTGGGATACCGGTATTCATTTTACATCGCCATCTTTATGCCACTGTGGTACAGTCTGAATCAACTTCATTTCAGAGGTTAGTAAATGCTATAGAGTGCTGTAGTGATGTTTGGAAAAGTTAGTAGTCTATTACAGGCTATAGGCCTACTCAAAGTTTGAAAGTTTAATCATAAAAATGGGACTTATCTATTTTTTTCACGAGCTATTGTAGCCTATAGCAATTAGCAAACAAAAGCAAAAGTCTGTTTGGGTTATTATCTCACATGCATGACTGACTTGTATTTTCATATTATCAGAAATAAACTAACAACAGAATGTGCTTTCTGATTTGTTCAGTTTATTTTGTAAATATTTTTGTTATCTCCACTTCCATGGCCCAGGTGCTTTCCCACAAAAACACAAACAAAAGACATCATCATTAACAGGTCAAAGATTCATTCTTTATTTTTTTCAGAACAATAAAAATAGTTTAACAAACAAAGACTTCATTCTCTCCATTTGGACTTGTATGTACAGCGGAAGGTGAAACCAACACCCACTCATGTCCATTTCATCTCCTCTTGGCTCCATTCCCACCCCGATTCTCCCTCTGTCTCCGGGAGATGTGACAGAGAGTTGCAGGGTCTATTGCTGTGTCTTCAACGAGGTATACAGGCTATAACATGATTGGTGATGTTTGTCTCAAAGCACATCATCACTGACTTTGCACGAGGAGCCATGTTTTTATTTTTTGTTCAGAATTGTACCCAACTAGACCTGTTCATAAAAGTTAACATTTAGAAGACTATGATACATGACACATGCTTTATGACCTGACTTTGGGACGTAAAAATGTTAAATGACCCCACGTTGCCAAGACTCAGATTGAATTGATACAAAGACGACGAGATCGAAAATACCCCCGACATACAAGAAGTGTTTAGGAGCTTGTAGATCAGCCAGGACAGTCGTACTATGTATAAATCAGACTCAAATCTCCAAGCATTTGTTGTTTTTCTTTCGAGAGAATATAAACGGTTGGTGTCCCCTGAGGGAGCTGGGTTTAAGAAAGATGGTATGAATGCAGGAGCATTTATGCAAGTTACCATTCATATCATCGCTGTCGGGCAGAGACCTCTTATCTCCATATTTTAATTTGCTTCCCCCGTAAATTAATGCCCTACTTGAACTTGATCATACTACTACAGCGTCACAAAATCATCAAAAGTAGCAGATCCACAAGCTCGAGTTATGAATTTTAATCCTGAAAAGTAACAGTTTTGGACATGGGGTTTCCACCCAAAAGAGACGATATGCAATGGCAGTGGTGGGGTCCAGGGATCGCCAAGAGTTCCTTGAGGGGATTACACTCTCAAGAGTCGTGGGGGTGCTTGAAATTAACATGTTTGAGAACCACTGGTAATGGTATAAGTTCTCCTCTCTCCCACTGGATTTGAAGGTTCTCTTCCTAAATGGAGAGACGATTCCGTTACACACCCTTACCTTAACAAATAAATCACATGGAAGGACTTGCAACTCTACGAGTTAAGTGCAACTTATACATGAACCTAAAAGGCTTTTTGATACAGTACTTCAAGCACCACCTAAACTTTATAAAAGCAATTCGGCCTTCTAAAAGCACGCAATGAAATGTCACATTATTTCTAGATTTGCTTCTGTACCGGATGTGCACAAATTATGCAACATGGCAAGATTGACGCTTTGAGAGAAAAATAAATAAAAAGATTGCCCAACTCTGCAACATTTACACCAGTCAAATTTCTTCTGAGAAAAAAAAACTAAGCAGTGAAACAAAATCTCCAAAAAGCAATATCAGATGTTTGGAATGAAAAAGTATAATGCCAGATACAAATTTCACATAGAACACAGGCAGTACAAGCTTGTTATTGCAATGCTTTTCCCCCCTCTCTTTCTTTTAGTTTTTTCCTACAGCAAGGGATATTGGTTACGGTGATGATGAAACTGCAGAATCCCGATTCCCTCATGGGAGCTGACTACGGGATGCTGCTATCCTTGTGAGGTGTTATTGGCTCTCTTCGTCAACCGAGTACAATCACATGAATTTAGGGCAGAGTGGCTGAACAATCAACAGCAGTTGTGTGACTGAAAGACAACCTGAGTAGTTGTGGCTATCATGCACTTGATCAGGACAGAGGTATCCATACAGACTGAACTAAACCCAGGAAAAACAAAAGATGTCATACAAATATCAAGCGAACCAGTCTTTTCAAACACTTTGAAAATGAAAACATAGAAATATCATACAGCGGAGAAAAGACGTGAATGCAAGCTAAATTACTGTGACCCGATCCATAATGTGACATGGAAATGGAGAGTGAGAGAATTAAAATGGAAAAAAGGAGAGGGCAGCAGGGCTAAGTTTCTTTTAACCACACTAACCCGGGCATGTCTAACATTTTCTAAAACTTTTAAAAATGTAAAACGTGTTATTTTAGTAGTAGTATTGAAAATAGCAGAGCTCGGAGGTCAGCTATATTCGTTATTCGCCGTATGACAAAGTACATAGGGCTCAAGTGGTTCATACAGTAGTCCAGAGGTCTGCTCGGATCAGAGGAGGAACTGAGCACCATGTCTATGGCTTGAGAGTCGTGCCCGATTTATACACGGCTGCGCACCATGTCATGCACCAAAAAAACAGATCTACAAGCTCACAGCACGTTGCATTGCTATTTTTAGCTTGTGCAACACCAGCATGCGTCCAAGTATAAATCAGGCGTCAAGAGCTCAGCGTGTTGAAGCCAAGGGTCCAAGGGCTGTCAAGAGCTGGTTTCCAGTGCAGGATGGCAGGCTGGCACAGTGATGATGACTTGTTATTAGTGTCAACATTAGATCACTCAGCAGACACGGTGACAGAGTGGAAGATGGCTGGTCCAGGCCAACTGGGTTACAATGGACCACCATGAACACACACACACACACACACACACACAGTGTGTTCCCACAGTTCAGGAGAGCTCCAGCACAATGCGAGGGGAAAGTTGAAATGAAGACAGATCCACTTGCATTTCAGATATTTCCAAGGTGATCAAATCCGTGTTCTTAAAAGAGTGCCAGTTGCACCAGTGATCCAAAGGGCTTATGGAGGGGCGGTGGATGGCTACCCATCCATTTTCAGTCAAGTGAAGTTACTTTGGGCCCAGTTGAGGGAGAGCAAGAAGGCCCATCAGTTCTGGGGTTTCTAAACCTCGTCTTTATGGGCAGACACGGTCTGACAACTGTGCAACGGTGATCCACCTTTGGGCCCACATGGCATGGTGCTGGGTGCTCCTAGTAGAACACAGACAATATGGCTTAGACCGACGGGCGTGTCAGCTAGTTGAGGGCTGCAAATCTAGGCTATTACCCTCTCCCACACACACACACACACACACAGAAACACACACGCACAAATTAAAATAACAAAATAAATTAAAAAATAATACATTTTTGATTTAAATAGAAGAGAAATAATGGGCAGAGTTATTTTCGTTTATTGTTAAATTTCTTAATTGGACTCTCGCATGTCTCGAATAAGAGAGGAGTTGAGATCATTTTGGTTTTGCAAAGCCAAAGTATGCCGTATCTGTTGGGATCACCTGACAACTGTGCAACGGTGATCCACTTGGGGGGGGAAAACAGCCACGTCGCCACTAACGACTATCAGCACTTTTTGAAGTACTTACTGTACTGTAGTAGTGACAACTACAACAGCAACAAAGTCAAACGGAGAGGGAAAAAAAAGATTTCAACAAGAAATGAAACTGTTACAGAACTACTGTAGGAGGTGTACCGCTGCTGCTTCTTACCTTTCACCTAACCAGTGTTTCCATACATGTTTTAATGTTTAGAGTCTTCTTCATTTCCCCCCCAGAACATTCTTTTTGGGGGTGGCCTGTGAAAGTCCAGACATTGGGTTCCTTCATTTTCATGACAAGCAGTAATCCACAGCTAGAGCAGAGGAGGAATCCTTCCTAGTCACATTGACTAATGATTCAGAGACACATATGAGCCTGGAGGTGTCTGTAATATGCCTTTCAATCATCTTCCAAGCTCGTCTTTCCATTCCAGATAAAGTATTCAAATTTTCATTTTTGCCGGCAATTGATCAAAAAGAAACGGGAAATGGAAAATTGCTTTCCACGTTTAGGTTCCAGTGTTTTTTTTCTTGGTTTTTTTAGATTTTCTTTTTTTGTTCATAACGTATATTTGCTCTATCGGCTCCAGTGGGCAAAAAACACACACACAAAAAGAAAAAAGAAACAATTTCTTCTGTTTCACATGGAAAGCAAGACATTTGTCGAGAAACGCTGACAGTCACTCGTTGCCTTCAAAGTTAATATATAAAAAAAATGTTCATAAATTATTCAACAACGTTCAGTAGATAAAATAACACTTGCATTTCTGTCATGAAATCATCGCTTTGTGCTTTCCGCAAACAAACAAAAAAAAAACTTTGGAAAAAGAAGCAGCAGATTTTTGCCAGAGGTTATCCAAAAAAAAAAAAAAAAAAAAAAGTATCTATAAGGTTCTTCTCTATCTGTGTCGGGTGGAGATGCCGTTGCTGTTGACGGAGGGCTCTTCCAGCTCGTCCTCCTCAAAGCCATGGAAGGTGGAGGTGTCGCTCTCTGAAGTGGTGCCAAACAGCTCCTCCGCCCCGGCCAACGCTGCAGCACCGTCTTCTTTTTCTTCTACGCGGCCAGCTGCGACGAGAACGCATGGATTAAAGCAAAATAAAATATCATGACTGAAATTTCTTTTCTGGTCCTAATCACACACGTTGAGCCAATTCTACTCTATGGTGCCTAGACATGGACACTTTCAAAGAAATTAGAGAAACGGTTGAATGGCACATACACCCGGCTTCTAATGAGAGCGCAAAATCTCTCTTGGAAGAGCCACCCATCGACTAATCTAATATACGGCAACCTTCCCCGTGTTTCTTCACTAGTCCGATCCAGAAGAACACATTCTGGGTCGGACTAAAAAACAACAAGATAAAAAACAACAACAAACAAAAACAGAATGGCACAAAAACCAACAACAAGAATATATAGTATACACAAATGGCTATAGAACAGTTAAAAACACTGTAAAGGTGGGTTTTCAAATGTGTAAAGGTGGGTTTTCAAACGTGACTTAAACAGGGGGACTACCCTTATGTTCACTGGCAGTGCGTTCCACAGTCTAGGTGCCCGATCACCCCGGGTAACTAGGCTCGTCTGAGGGACATCCAGGAGGGCCTTATCCGAGGATCTGAGGATGCGCCCGGGTTTAGGGAAGGACAGCATCTCACGGATGTACTGTAGATAGGGGCCAGCCCATTTAGGGCTTTGAACATAATAAGTAAGATTTTAAAATCTCATCTGGCGCTCACCGGCAGCCAGTATCTTCCCTTCTTCTCTGGAATCCTGCCTCAAAGCAGACCAGAGGTAGAAAACTGTCGTTCCCTGATGTCATCACTAGCTAGGGACACATGCATCAGTAAGCAGGAACTGGGGATGGCAATGAAGGCCCGGAAAGTCTGGTGTGGCATTGTGAAATCCATAATCTCGACCGCGGTCGAAAAATGATGAGGATTGCCCACACACACTAGCTCTGTGTTTAATAAACAAGAATCAGCACAATATGTAAACATAGGATGTTTTGGGTAGCCATAGGCCTACAGCCATACCATTTGGAAGAAAGTACAGTATTAGGCTTTGCTTTTATGAAATATGTGAGACCATTAAGATTTTCTGGTATAGTGTATTGCTAGTTTGACCACTTAAAATACTCTTTTTAAACTAACAAATAACCCAAAATACGCTTTCTACAAACTCGCAACAAATTGTGAGCTTGTAGAAGACATTCCTAATTCCCTAGAAGACACACTGACTAGTGTTGGTTTTAAAGACAATATGTGGTTGAACAAAAAATTGCTAAATATCATAACATAAGCCTTTGTGGAGTTGAGTTTTCTTACTTTATCGAAAACGGCAATGCAAAGATTCCACAGATAGCCCAAGCCTGTAGCATTAGATGGTAGTAACTTCTGGCTTGGCCTACAAAAAGACGTCATCATTGTAGCACTTTATAGTCCCACAATGCAGAGAAAAAGGTAATTAATTAAGCCTCGTACTCTGCTGTCGCAAAAGGAGAACGTTAAAAAAGAAGAGTTAACCACATGATCCCTAGTGTCCCTATTCCGGGGCGAATGTTAAGCTAAAATAGCAGGCTACAAGCTGTGTTGTGTGTTTATAGATTGACTATTTTCAATAGTTTGGGTCCCGACTCCCGGGAAAACATCTAATTTCTCTTTGGGAACCACTGCTCTTTAAATCTAAATCTGAATCTCTAAATGGATGGAATGTGCAATCCAAGTAGGGAATGAGACATTACCCCAGATGAGGGAGTTTAAGTATCTCGGGGTCTTGTTCACGAGTGAAGGGAGGACGGAGGCGATTAGCCAGAGAATCGGAGCAGCAGGGGCGGTATTGCAGTCGCTGTACCGCACTGTTGTGACGAAAAGAGAGCTTAGCCATAAGGTAAAACTCTCTGTCTACAGAGCAATCTTCGTTCCTACTCTCACCTATGGTCATGAAGTGTGGGGCCATGACCGAAAGAATACGGTTGTGAATACAAGCGGACAAAATTTGTTTTCTTCAACGGGTGGCTGGCATCTCACTTAGAGATAGGGTGAGAAGTTCATTCACGCCGAGAGAGACTCGGAGTAGAGTCGCTGCTTCTTTGCCTGGAAAGGAGCCAGCTTAGGTGGTTCGGGCATCTGGTTAGGATGGGAGGAGCCCCCGGGGCAGACCAAGGCGCAGAATCACATCGACTCACTGGCCTTGGAACGCCTCGGGATCCCCCAGGAGGAAGTTTCTAAAGTTGCTCTGGAGAGGGAAGTCTGGTGCTCTTTGGTGGAGCTGCTGCCCCCACGACCAGACTACGGATAAGAGGTTGGAGATGGATGGATGGATGCTCTATGAAGTATATATGGTTCAGTATAGTTAATGAGTTGTTTTCGTTACATAGATTTATTTTACCGTTTAGTGCTAGATTCTAGGAAGTGCCGGCATGGCATGCACAGCACAGAGCTTTAACCACACCAAAGTCATGAATTCAACTCCTAATTAATGAATGAAACCACACCAAACAACAATTGATTGGTTGCATCCCTCTAGAATTATTGGGTGCAGCACTAACCTTTTGAATTTGGTATTGGCTGAAGTTGATGACGATTGGTTGCAGCTCGATGACGATCATCTGGGCCATGTTCCATGTCATTTCCTGTTAGTACAAAGCGCTAGTAGGTGAATTTCTTGCAGGCGAACTGCCAAAACAATATACAGCATAAATAAAGTGCTTCTGACAAAAACAGCTAACTCCATTGGACCCTCAAATTGTCTGCTAAAGCAGATACTGTACCTCCACTCATGCAAGTATCTGACATATAAAGTCACAATACCAACTTTGATGAGGCAGTATTGCTTTGTTTTGAAAAAAATATATATGGTTTTCTTCATTTCCTAAGAGAAAAGGGATCCTGCACACTGTCTTCACTTATATAGGAGTAGTTTATTAAGCTACTGGGTTACAATGTTTGACCTTCATCAGGTATCCGTTTCAGGTATCTTCTTCATTTCCTGAAAGAATATATCTTTAATTTACTGAAAAATGAACATTTTGGAGTTAGCTGGTTTTGGACAGCAGACATATGTAGTATTTAGAATGGAATTGAGACAACAGTTCATGCTATACTTACTTGTGTGTTGGCAGGTTGAACACGGAGTCCCAGATTTACCCGTTTTCTTGTTGGAGCCCTGGCATTTATTACAGTAGTTGTTGGGAATGCCAGTCTCACCTGGACCCTTCTGGCCTACGGTAATGATGGAGGAAGAGAAAGACATTTCAATGACACCAAACTTACTGCAAAGCTGCATAATGAAAACCTGCCCCGACTTCCATATGAAGGAAGGTGGAATTGACTAAAGTGCCTGTTGCAAATAAGCGCACACTCAGGCAAGTGGATGATAAACGTGTCGTGAATTTGTAAAACCGCCAATTTCGTCGAAGGGATTTCGTGTAGCAGGAGGGTACCAAATAGACCCCTCGGGCCCCTGGTCAATGAATTATAGGGTTTAAATGGTTAACTACAATGACATATTGCACAAACCAAAGCAACTACCAACTGATAATACAGTATCAGACTGCATAGTAAAAGTGAGACTCAGCCCATATTCACTGTATGCAACTACCTTCTGTATGCAGTGTGACCGTTTGTATGGTCCCGTTAATATTAACCTAATCCTGCAATCTCCAACAAAGCATCATACTTCAATCTGTAGTGCGTAGATTCAATGGCTTACGTTTGTGTCTGTGTGTAGAGGGGGACCTGGAGGTTGCGGACGCCCGGTCCTGCTCTGCCAGATGGGAATGGGTGTAGTGGTAGCTTAGCCCTGTGCGGTTTCTGTAGCGTTTCCCACAGACTGAAAGACAGAGCACAAAAACACAGCGGCTCATGTTCAGTCCTACCAACTCTTGTAAAGTTGAAATGAAACCAAAGTTAACAGAGATGGATCATGCTTTTTTTTGTCTCCCCCCACCCCCCCCCCCCCCCCCACCCCGAGCACTTGCGTGAGGCTCAGGATAGAAATGTGTACAACTCAATTCTCTGGCATTGCACAGAGAGACATTTAAGTTGATTATAGCCAGCAAACCAGCAAAATCGTTTTTCTTTTTTTGCAAACCTCAATGTGCTTTATTATTTATGTAAATTTTGTTTTTATACCATCAAACAGTGCAGATAAATATGAATCCCCAAATGGACATTAGCTTAAATACCTCAGACTCCAAGTGGAAAGGAATGATCATTCAAGGATTTAATTGGGTTAGTCAGTCAAAAACAGTACAAGCAGATAGGGGTGCAACGGATAATTGAACTACTCAATTATTTAAATAATAATAATCTATTTGAATTTAATAATTGATTTTGGGTGAAATAATATATATTTTTATCCCCCCCTCCCATCATCAGTAGAGGTGACAAAAACGTTCAAAACTAATACAAATAGCCAATCTACAAGCTTGCAATTCATTGCATTGCAACATGTGAGCTTGTAGACTGGCTGTTTTTGATATTTTTGTGTTAATCAGACTAATCAATTTAGTCGATTATAAAAACATCAATTACACATTTTAGCATATATTCATGGACGTAATAACATAAGAAACATGCTAAGCGATTATTCAATTAATCAAGTAATCGATAGAATAATCGCTACGAAAAGGAATGGCCAGTTGCAGCCATACAAACAAATATGTATAAGACGACGACAGCCCTGTCCCCTGCAGGGACTATGATTAAGTGATGACACCAAAAGGCACTTTCAAGTTGGAAAGGGACAACAGAGTTTAGGAGCTACATCGTTAATCACAGCACTTGCAACAGAACCACTCAACTACAATCTATCAAACCACTCCAAATATCCTAAAGCACTACCATCAAAGAGAGTCAACAAGTCCAGATACCTGAGGCCGAAGATTTTGAGTTATGCTTTTGTTTGTATCTGTCTGAAACAGAGAAAACACAAAGCAAAAAACAAAAAGGAAAAAGGAAAAGGAAAAGAGCATGAGTATGTGTTCGCTCAACAAGTCACCACAACAGAGCAAAATCCACCCCCCCATCCTACCCCCTGCCTAGGTTATCACCACCATGCAACTCGCATGTCTGCAGGAATACTTGAGATGTCAGTGACATCTTGTCCTGTTGGTACATCTCGTTCCTCAGAGAATATAATAGAAGCATGATCTCTTTAGTGAATAAAACCCTGACAATGATGTATTGGGATAAGAAAAGTTTGTGGGCTTCATCAATTTAAACCTGGTGCCCCTCTTTTGGGGAAAGGGATTTGGGGGAAAAACGGAAAATGTAAAAAGATAATAAAAAAATAGCAATATATGTTTTGTTTTAAAGGACTTAAAGCAGCATTTCACCAATTTTCAACCTTATCTTTGTATAATGGTTCCACTCTGATCACTATTGTGTTCATTATATGATGCCACCATTTCCATCAACTTGCTCTGCGTAAAGAATGATCATTCTCTCAGAGGTAGGCCGTGGACAGATCAGAAACCTGCCTACCAATGAGACGGGCATTAGTTAGGACTAATTACCTGAAGATAAGGTTGCAAATTGATGACGGAAGACTAGGGGCACCGCTTATGGAAAACTCTTAATAAATAATGAATATCCGTCATTCAAGCAAACAAAATTCAAGGCACGCTGTAATGTATGAAAAATGGATCTTGATGTCAAAACTAATAGTATATATATTAATATTGCGAGACGTCGAGTGAGACAACCCTTATATATATATTTGTATTGATTTGGAATGAAATATGGTACATAACACTTAAATCTCCCTAAATATTTAGGCCTAGAGATTCATAAAATAATGTAGATATCCAGAACTCCAATACGGTGTACGATATTTTGTATACATTATGTAATATTAAAGGTTTTTAATGTCACTCCTCCTACAGGTACAAGCAACTCTCTCAACATAATGGTGTTTATGTGAAAGGTTTACCCACAATACTATGCCAAGCCATATCCCACACATATTATCCACTTATAATTTAAAACTATATAGGAAACATTTGTTTAAAATAAGTATCCCTTTGTCTTACATTATTTATCAGTTGTATATCCATCTAAATGACACACAGCAAAATAACTTAAGTTTAATTAAATATTGATCATGAACTTCAAAAAGAAAAAAATAGTATCCTTTTGTAGTATTGGGTTATTCATTCTGATCTCATATTTCCACACATAGCAATATTGATCGGCGTAATTTTCATTCCAAACTAACCAAGTACATGGATATGATGTCAACACATGCCGTCCCATCCCGTTGCAGAACCCATCTCCACTTACTGTCACAGACGTACGGCTTGTCGTGGTCGTCCATGTCTGTCCTTCTGCGCCCCGAGCCCCGGCCCTGTGGAAATACAAGCCATCAGCCGAGCACCCAATAAAGATACTGTGAAGTTCCTTACATAAAGTTAGGTGGCAGCTACTGAAAAAATGCTGTTGGAAAGATCATATGCACGAGTGTAGTACATAGGCTGATGTTATTTCTTTCTATTTTTTATGCTCTTTTTTGCACTATTTTTCAAAATATGTTTAAAGTTTTATTATTATTGTTATGACCTAATGCTGCTGCGTTCTCTGAAGGAAGCCAAACAAAAATATGTTTTACTCTCATGAACCTGTACACAAGACGTAATAATAATAACGCACAACCTTGAACCCAGTATTATACATACTAGAGCAAGACAGTGTACTGGTGCAATCATGTCTGTCCGGGAATGGCCGCCATTTGCAACGCGTAGCCGCTCTGGAGAACAGTTAGATCCTGATCGACTTCACACTTTACAATGCACTAAGTTCCATGGGTCCTCAGCAGTACACAGCAGTAGACCCGACAAGAGTGAAGTCGTTCTCGAGATGACATACGTACGTAAAGATTCCCGCAATCGATACGTATATAGATATCAGCTGATCCTATGGTTCAATTGTGCAGATGTGGAAAAACTAAATCCAACCTTAGCACGATATGACTTTATCTTATTCCCCATTAGGGTTGTGATCCTTTAGGATTTTAGCGATGACCTCTTAACGGTTCCGATAGGGCAGGGGTTCCTAAACTGTGGTGCATGCACCCCTTGCTCTGGCAGTGTAATTAAAAAAAAAACTGTTCAGAATGTGCTGGAACCGATTCTGGTTCGTCAAAGTTGGATCCAGTTCATCCTCCTCATTCCGGATCCCTACACTATATCCTATGCAAATAAAATGGAAGAAAATACTATGTTAAATCCCAGACAACTCTAACTGTATTTAGTGCTGCATATATTATTTCCCCGCATCACACCTGGGGAACTATAAGACACTGGCCCAGAACACACACATAAGTAAAAGTCCTTTGTTCCTGCCCTACATGCCAGCAGGCATAAAGGGCATAAGTAAGTATATTAGTTTCAGCTTATGCGTGATTCACTTTAGGTCTACTATGAAACATTTGCATCACTGAAGAAATTAAAAAGTTGTATAGGAATTCACTGTTAATGTTTAACATTTTCCTTTCTTGCCAATTTCATTTGCAAATATAGAAGATGACAAGATTTGGAAATGCCTATAAGTTCATTCAACAGTCTGTATGACCAATCCACTGTGTTAGTAGAAAGCTACGCTGAAGCAAAATCTTATATTAACACAATGGTGAGCTATTAAATGAAATGTTGTAGCCACTTTCCCATGGCAGGCAGCAAGAGACAGAAAATGGCAAGAGGATTTTAAAACATTAAGAAATAATTTTATTCAGATGACTTACTCTTCCTTTGCCTCTGTGTCGCCGTTTGGGAGTGTCTACCTCAAAGTCATCGTCATCATTGAAGGCGTCCTCTGCTGCATCGGCCTCCAGAACTCTCTAAAAACACAACAAGGCTGTTAAGCAAATACAATTTGTTTCTCAAATACGATCTTTAGGACCGACTGTGTGTACACTGCTATTTGCAAGTGATCCGATCGGATTTGTGTACAGTATTCATCAGACATCGTCAACCTATCTGCACTGGTTGCGACACAGGCTCACAAGCTTGTGAGCTTGTAGATCAGCTATTTTCGGACAATGTAGCTGAAATCAGGCTTTAGTGTCCATCCGAGTGTAGAGACTAAGACCTTAGCTATAGAAACCAGGTTTGAATCGCATTTCAAAACACCTAGGGATGTGGTTCAAATCTGATTAACAAACATCAGTTTCCTAGTGTTATTTTGCTGTTCAAACTTGATTAAAAACAATCTGATTCCAATCTGCTGGGCAAAATAATTGGATGTGTGAATTGTTTGGGCTCATTACTGAAATCGAGGTGCTTTTTCATAGCCTGGGTTACAGCCTGAATCGCTGCATGTGTTCCGTGATGCTGAATTGTCACTCGCTACTCAGTCTGGACAGAGGCTGCTTGACTAGCATTTCATAACGTCAACTGTTACGTAGCCACGTTGTTGCTGATACGCAACACCACATTGGCCCTTTCACAGTGAACATAATGCAACCAGGAAGTGGCTTGGTTAGTCTCTCGTTTCGTAGGAAATCTACATACACCGCCTTATGCGGTGCAGGCGTTCATTTGTTCCCCGTGTGTCAGTAGGTGCTCCAACTGTTGCTCAGTAGTCTTCAAAAGCGCAACTTTTATACTTTTAATCAAGGAATCTTACAATTACTTTGAGTAATATTCTACTTGAGGGGGATATTCCGGTACATACTACATAAAGCGCCTTGGATAAAGGCGCTATATAAATGCACCATTTACCCCTGATAATACCAAGCTTTTAATCTGCTTGATTCTAAAAATACCACTGAGCAATGGATGGTGAAGGTGTGAGCAGAACTCACCTGGATCTCCAGCAGGCTGTCCTCATCATTCTTGGAGTTGTTTCTCTTGTCCAGCCCCTCTCCACGCAGCAGGGCCTCTAGTGTAGTGCTCTGAGTGGGCAGGGAGTCCTTGGACATGAGGCTGCCATCTGTACCAACACAAAAAGAACACATGCACTCTGAAGCCTCTGAAACCATTAAACCCTCTATACATGTGATTCTGCAAGTGGTCTCTATGCAAAGCGGGGAGTTGCCTTCTGCCCACCAATCTGCCATGACCGCAGTTCATGTGTGAGAGAGGACCATTCACACAGTCAGGGACAGAGCAGAGAGACATCGCTCAGATCGACCAATACACAAATGTGTACAAAACTGGGGTAGCCAGACTAAAAGAGGAGGGTGGCTGGAAACCCTGCTTCCAGTGTGCGTGTTAACATTTTCAAAGCACAACATTGTATGTCCCCTGTATGCACAGTACAGTATGGAAAGTAGACCAATCATAGCAAACAACTACACACATTAGCTCAGCGGACACTTACACCAGTCAGTTCCACAAACGATATCATTAACATGTCTTGCCCAAATGACATAGACTGATGGTTCTAAAACAAATTAGCATTTTGCATACCTAACCGGGGGTGAATCCCATAACTCTGAGTGTACAAAATGGTATTGTGTATTGCGTACGCTCTTGGAGTTACAGACCTGCACGGTTTCAAATATTTAGCAGGGGACCCACCCTCGTTTGAGAACCACTGCTCTTGTCTGGACCGTCAGTACTGACTGCCCAGGGAAGCCTACAATCATTAGACCCTGTCTAGTTGTGTGAAATATCGCCCATGTGCCTTTAGAAATAACATCCTTGTGACTTTAGATGCAAAGAGTGATGTAGTATTGATAGTCTGATATATCAGTCTATTTTTGCATGTTGTAGGCCTACTGGTTTGTATTCGTTTGTTTCAAGATAGATAATGTACATTATTGAAGAAGATACTAATTATCCGGTGTAATGCTAATGTTTGTATTTTATTGTGTTTTGAATGCATAAAGAAGAACATTTCAAGCACTACTCTTTATTTGCCAGTAAAGAGAGCTTCAAGTGCTTGAAATGTTAAATAGGGTAAACAATAAACCTTGTCGAGAATGGAAAGCACGTGCAGACAATAGAATGGGAAGTCTTTTAGGGTAAAGAGTTTTCTACATCAATTATGGACATTGGAATCTTTCACATACAGAATATAAACTTGTTGATATTGGCTTGTTGGCCTTCCCGTTCTCCTCGAATGTCTACCAACATTGGTGGAAAATAACACGAATGAAACCCGTTGACCGATTTGAACATTATTGACCGATTGAATTATTAAATTCAGGTCCTTTGCCGACTCTTAACCAGCAAGGTACTGAACCCTAAACCGCTCCAGTGGAGCTGATCAGTGGCCAACAGTAGACTGTGGTTCTAATGGGCAGTTGAACGCCAAAGCGCTAAGTGCGCGCGTGCATACGTGCGTGTCCGTGGGGGGGGGGGAACATTCATGCTCAGCAAACATACCTTGGGTAAAAAAAAAAAAAAAACCTATGTTTGAACTTTTATGCAAATTCAACCAGAACTGTAGGAGGTTGGACTTTACGGCCCGCAGCCAACATGGACAACAAAAAGAAAGACACATTGTGAGCTTGTAGATTTAGTGCAGAGGGGAAAAAAGGAGGGGGACTAGAATAGACCCCCAGGGGACTCAATCAATGAAGTAGATAAGTATACTGTGTAGGTAGGTAGTGAGTGACAGGTTAAACATCAATGGAACCGCCATGGAGAACCAGAGAAATATTTTAGTAGGAATCAATCAATATTTATTTATTCTCCAAACAAAAGGCATCAAGTTATACCTCAAACCAATATAGAAGCTGATGATTTTGAAGAACTGCGGTTCTGTTATATCACAGCTAAATTATGTCATTTATAATGTAGACGACTACAGACGACTGGTGTGATATTCTTAGTTTAGATAGTCATGTACTTTGCACATGTAATTCTGTCATTTACTCACCCGTGAAGGCTTGAATACAAAAAACAGAGACTAAATCTAAACATATACAAATGTACACATCGGTCTCCCCTGTATGCGATAGATGTGGTATTACAGAAGGTTCTCCGTCACATATATTAATTATTGTATATTGTATATTATTGTACTAACCAATTTCTGGGGAGATACTGCATATTCAAGTGGTTCTCCAGACCATGGGAAAGTGATATTTAGATTGTTGCTTGGCAATATTTAGTTGCTCTGGTGAGACAAGGGCCCTTCCCTCCCACCAAATACAGATGTCCATTAAAATCTAAAATGACACAGATGCTTTCCCGGTTTGAATGGGTTGGGGCAGGTACGGTTGCCAAAAAATAATTATACTGCTTAACTGGAAGTCTCCAACTTAGTTGAGTATGTGATCTGGTGAGTCTAACGTGTAACAGTGTGTCGGGGACTGGACATACTGTGTGTGTGTGTGTGTGTGTGTGTGTGTGTGTGTGTGTGTGTGTGTGTGTGTGTGTGTGTGTGTGTGTGTGTGTGTGTGTTAAATAGCGGATCGGTACAACTTTACCAACTTGTTTTGTAAAGTAGCGGCTAGCCTACATACACAGATTACATAAATAAACCTGGTAGGTTAATAGCAGTAGCCTACTGTCTACGCAAACAAACATACCACTTTAATCTGACTCCAGATCAGCGGAGCCGTCAGGATTCCCGGTCCAGGTCTGTACTATGAGTGCAAACTCTTTACTTTAATGCAACATGTGACATTGTGCAAATGTGCGATGGAACCCAATCTAATCACCTCCATTCTGTCGCTAAATATTTCATTCTGGTGCGCTTTGAAGCGAAGCGAAACCACCATTTTTGGTGAATTAAAATGCGATTGATGCATTAATCCCACTAAACAACATAATCTTTTTTCTGGTCAAAGTGCTTGTTGCTTTCTATCAGCATACTTGATAAGTTCTTTCGGTGGTTTTGAAGGATTTAAACCACCCACTAAGAACACCCACAATGTACCAAATGAAAATATCATTCGTCTATATTTCATAACAGGAACTTTAGTCCTTTTGACTGAATTAGAGAAAGTCAATAAATTGAGAAAATCCTACATTTAGAGCCTGTCTGATAGGCCTATATCGAGACATTGAGACTCTTTTGATTGAGTTATCGAATACTTTATTAACAGTTTGCAAAAAACCCAGAGGGCTTGTTTCCCATTGTGGTCCCGTCTATTCAATTCATCAAGACATAAAGACAATACTATACAAGGCATTAACAATAATCAATTATCAACAGTGCAGGTAATTTCTTTTGGCAGCTAGCCAGAAGACTTGTCTAGGTCCAGTTGCACTTACAGACAACAACGGCAATGATGGAGCCGATTTGTAATGTCCCAATGTTTAATGAATTTGAACCTGGCGACTGGCGTCCCTATTTTGGGCATGACATTAAAACCTTTCAAAAAAATAAACCACGCTCACGCATGTGAGCTTGTAGATCAGGGTTTTTGAAAAAATGTGTGAACATTTAAATAACATTCATTTCCATCTATCAAATAAAAAATTGTGTTCATTTAATTAATAGTATTCAATAGCTTGCACTTTTCTTTACAAAATATAAGAGTTGGCCGATGATTACTACTTTCATATTATCCAACCATGGCTACTCCAGATCACTAATACACGATCGCCAGAAGGATGCGAGAGCTGAAGGGGATGGGGAGAATTATGTTACAGCTCGTCAGTGAAATCAGTGTCAGCAAGGGTGACATATGCCAAGTTTCGAGGAAACACGCAAACGTCTTGCATTTGAGAATATTGGGGGTTTTAACCCAGAGAAATACAAAATCTAATCTTTTTTTCACTCAAATCTTTGCTTCCGAGTGTCCCTGAAACAAAATATTTTGAGATGCGGGTCGGTAGCCAAATTACATAATAATCCTCAGGTTCCTTTACAGAAAACTGTAGAAGACATTTGTGGCCTTTATGTCTAAACTGGCAGAGGAATGCCCAATTGGTGATCATCTATTCAAGCGGTGACATACGATCTGATCGTCACAAGCCTGGTATGTATGTATAGTATGATGTCCTCAAAACAGTAGACCAAATCACAGCAAACCACACAGCACAGCTGATGCTGCTATGGCAAGCCAATAACTCATACTGCAAAACTCACATTATTGGAGCTTTGGGCCCACACACTTGCTATTTCATCCATAGCTACAGATAGCACAGGGAAGCCACAGTGCTATTAGACTCCATGCCTTTTCTTTAAATTGTCGTTCATCAAAAAGTAATCAAGGAAAACGTGATATTGGTTTGAACTTTGACGTCATGTCGTACAGCTCTAACATCAGAACTGCATTATAAGTTAAAGGCGGCTTGTTTGTGCGATATTTCCATGAATAACGCAGTGTGCAAGACGCATCTCCTCCTATTTGGACTGGAGCAGAAGATCTAAACAAACACTGTGTAGGAGTGAAGCAGGTTGAGCAGACAAGAAACAGAGAACAAACAAAAGCTTTGACAGTCAAGTCACATCCGGACAGCTTATTTACACGCACGCACGCACGCACGCACGCACGCACGCACGCACGCACGCACGCACACAGTTCTCTGCAGAGAGCATCATGTTCAGCCAGTAGAGTTTGGGTGGATACATGGTTCAAAAGAGGACACGCTTCAAAGACTCTCAACCACAGCTTTGTAAAAAAAAACGGCCCTTCGTAGGCGCTCGGCTCACCGCTGTGCCCACGAAAGAACAGACAAAAGCGCTGCTCGATAGGCAGCGAACCGCGGAGGTGAGCGGGGGCTCAAGGCAAAGAGTACTTGGGACTCAATGCGCTTCTCCAACAACAGGCGCCTCTCTCCATTTCTCTTGCTTTCTCAGGCCTCTCTCTCCGTTTCTCTCGCTTTCTCCCTGCCACGCGGCGGCAGCCCCTCACCATTGTGTCTGCGCACGTTGACTTTCAACTCTCCGCGACGAGACAGCCCCCACCCTCTCTCACCCGCCCCTCCCTCCCACCCTCACAACCCATGGGAGCTGGGGGGCTAAAAATAGACCCGGCAGCAGCCTGCAGCAGGGAGCTGATTCTGCATGCAGCCCCAGTCTCTCTAACACACCATCCGTTAGACAGCCAGCCGGCCGGTCCAGACATACAGATACGAGGACTCTCTGGCTGCTGTCCTGCCCCTGCGCTGGGTGGCCACCTCTGGCACAACACAACACACTCCATATAAGGGCCGCCAGGTTAAACCAGTTGATGTTGACACTCTGCTGGGCATTCGCACTCACCCTATACAATTCACTTGGATGAGGGAAAGTGGGTTGGATTGGGGGGGGGGGGGGGGGTAGATTGTAGAAGGCAGTGCAGTGAGAGCTCACTGAAAACAATAGGCTACAATAGGATGTGTTTGGGGAAACAAAGGCTCGGTTCACACATGCTATCTCTCCATCTCACATGCTCACTATCTTAGCCTCGCTGAGTCGCTGCTCACCTCCTGCTCCACGCCAGCACTTCCTAAACATCCATTCTTCTTCTGTGCGCCGCACAAAGTGGATGCAAATTCCAGCAAAAAGCATGACTACTGATATCAATCAGCATGGATTTTCTTTCTTATCTGGCTGATCAAATCCATGCCGAGTTCCGGACAGCCTGTTTTAAGAGACTGCTGGGTAGAACGAGATGCAACATAATGGCCAGTGCAGAGAATACAGGGTTTCTTCCGTTGGTTCCTTTCTCCAGTATAACGTAACATCCCTGTGGGTCCGTGGGCCCGGGCCACAGAATGGCCCGGGCAACCTGAGCCCAGGAACGCTTGCCAGGTAACACAGACGTGCCAGCATGGCAAAGTAAGGAGAAAGATAGACAGAAATACACTGTCCATAAAGATAGAAAAAAACATCAGTGAGGAAAGGTGGGAAAATGTATGAGAGAGACAGAGCAATAGAAAGCAAAGTAGAAAGATGGACAGAAACGCTGTCCGTAAAGACAGAAAAAAAGTGGAAAAGGTATGAGAGAGGCAGAGCAGAGAGACTATAAATTGGAGGCGGCTGCAAGTGTTGAGTGAGAAGTGAGCTAATTCAAGTGGCAGCGAGAGAAGGCCAAACTCCATTCCATAACATTTATTAAATGCTGTCTGCAGCGGCCGAGCCCTGTCTCGCTGCACCCGGCAGCAGTAAATCTAATTACATGTTCTACTTCTCACAAAACAAGTTTACCAGGCCGGCCAACACGACCGCATTTCGGCCCACGAAGGAGTTGACTGGCACCGTGTCATGTACGCTCCATATGCCGATGCACATTTATTTAATTGTTATCATCACCTGTAGGGCTGCAGCTACTGATAATTACTATAGCTATAACTATATACTATAGGAGGATTATTCTTTACTAGTCCATATCCAGGGCAAAGTAGATGCAGGCTTTGGGTAATTATGCTCTCTGTATAGTGTAAGTTTTGGAGAGGAACGAGAACTGCTGATTTCATCTGCATGTGTGTGTGCGTGCATGCATGCGTGCGTGTGTGCGACATCCTGGTCATTTAAGGCCCGCTGTCGAATAGTTACCACAACAACCATGAGAAGTCCATGTTTATGTAGTCAGCTAAGCTATGTGTGCCAAGTAATAACAACACAATGTTCATTTGAACATTGCACAAGTCAATCTGCAAGCGAGTGCTATGAGTCTGATATCCAAAGCGCCCCTACACTCAAAAAATGCTGTCATGTGTGTGTGAGCGTTGTGGCGCTCCGCGCCTTTAACCCTCTTCTACGCACATGCACGCACGCACGCACATGCACGCACGTCACGCAGACAAATGGACCCTCCTACGTCACGTGCCCGTGCCCTACGAGAATGAATGAATGGAACGGGAGCGCGCTTGAGGAAGTGAGCTGTTGACACTGACAGCTGTCAACTCGGCCGCCCGCGGATCGTGTCCGTTTGTAGCCTACCTCTGGCTTGTGAGAGACAAACCGTGCATATAGTTTGTAGCCAACAGTGGGACTAGTCCACACAACACTATCCCAGAAGTGAGGTCCCCGACGGAGTGTGGCTGCTCGTCCGACGCCCGGTTCTCGCTGGCGTCGCTGACAACGCGGTGTGGATTACCCCGGATCGTAAGATGAGGAAAAGCTAACCGCGTCATCAACTGTCAGTAAGGGATTTAATACACAGCGCTCTGACCGTGACTCTCTGACGTTCGGACTGACTTTGTTTTGTTCTTTTATTTGTTTGGGGGAACACTCAATGAATAAACTGTCGGATACTGGTGCTGTGTGCCTGAACATTGTTTGTGCGTCATATTGGTTCACACGTGACGTGACGGGGGAACGGAACATTGAACATTATTATTTGATTTGGGGGTTTGGGTTCACTGTTGAATAATACAATACACTGCTCACTTAAATGAGTTTGAGTTGAGTTTGAATCTTTATTTCGGTCATTTTTACAAAAACAGATAAACAAAATTAGGTTTAAGCAATTACATTGCTTAATTTATATTACATTAATTAGTCAACACAGTGACTAGTTCTGACCGAAAAGGTATGGGCTGAAGCATAAAGCTTATTTTGCCCACCTTTTTATATAATACAAATAATAATAATAATAAGTCTGTGATTAATTATCACAGTAGCGGCCCAGGCCGTGGCGTAACGGTCTGGGCACCTGACTGGTAATCCAGTCGCAGTGTGCCGCGGGTTCGACTCCCGAGCCCGACACGGCCTTTACTGCATGTCATCCCCCATCTCTCTCCCGTTTCCTGTCAGCCTACTGTCTGTCCCTTCAAAAATCATAAAAGGCGTAAGCCGCAAAAAAATATCTTAAAAAATAAAAATAATTATCACAGTAGCATAATTTATGAAAACACAAATGGGAAAAAAAAAAGAGCAATATCATAGAAATATTACTAAAACAGAAAAGGAAAAGGAAATATAACAAAAGTAAACAGGATGTTTATCATCTGTCATCACATACTATAATATAATATATAATAATATAGATATGAATATAAATATAAACTTAAATATAATTATAAATAGAAATAAATATAACCATACTTATCTAAATGTCTATACATGAAAATGTATACATATTTGTTTTTGTTTTATTTTTTACAAATATATAGAGCCAAGCACCCATTCAACCGTTTTCTCATTTTGTTTGTTCTGCTGCTATATATGTATCAATTATCAATTATTATGAAGTCCTCTGTGTGTGCGTGTTTCCTTTATGATTCTGTATGGTATTATTGTGTGTCTACTGTTTGTTCCAGGGGTTGATATATTTATTTATCTATCCCTTGTACGGTGGTTGGGGCTGTTATTATTTTACCTCTTTTGTCAGACTGGGTCTCTGACTGGCACCCCGACGCGAGCTCGCCCCAACAAACCGCTACAGCGTGTGCGCGTGTGCGTGCATGTGTGTGTACACAGCTATAACTTTGGAGCTGTGTGCCAGGTCTGCCTGTGCCGCGACATTCAAAATCCAAGCTGGGTTGTGCTTATAACCACGCCCGCGGGCAGGCATAGTTTTAATGAGGTTAGCTGTTGACAGACTTACCAGAGAGCCGCGGACGTTTTCTGCTGTCTCCCGGCTTCTTTTCCGGGTTTTAGACAGCTGGTGGATGGAAATTAGGCTCCACCCCCATGGCTGACTGCCGTGGGGGCAAGCGTTTCTGGGAATCTGGCCGTCGCGGCATTCAGCCGCGTGGGTGGAGCTTCTTTTCCATCCACCAGCTGTCTAAAACCCGGAAAAGACGCTGGCCGACAGAGAAAACGGCCGCGGCTGTTGGTTTTGGAATGTGCCGTTGTCCCAGCGGCTACCGATCCTCATCCCATAGCCTAAAGGTACACCGTAACAATGACTACACAGCTAACCATAACTGTGACCACAGATCCCATAGACCAAACTCCGAACACCAAAACTCTAATAAACAGCTTACATTTTGGTGAAGTGAAAAACGGCCTTCGTCATGGTCTGCCTATATGCTAATGGTCAATGCCCATGTGCAAGTTCAAATCAATTGCTCAAGCCACTGAGGAGAATAATGCGGAACAGAATGACTGACTGACTGACTGACGGACATTTCCTTATTCACATGTAGGATAATCGATTACATTGATTAGTTCTATTAACTGCGGCACCCCTAACCGCCAGAATAAGGACAGGCAGTCTGAAAAGGAAGAGAGGTGCCAGGTGTCTAGTTTTACGAGGTAAGAGGAGGCTCCCCGGAGGCTTACCCAACTGCAGACCGTAAGTCCAGGCGGGGGTCTGTGGCAGTGTGTAGTCGCCTCTTCTTCCTCCAACAGGCCGGGTACGTGTACATCTGCCCTGCAGCCACTCTACAAACACACACACACACACACACACACACTAGAGTTAAGACCCATACTTCGTTTCGGTTGTTGGACATAAACCTTATAGCTTAGATCTCCATAATTTACCTTTTTGTGTTTTTTTTAGTTTTTTCGTAAATTAACACTTTGACTCCCATTCACGAGTCACACAAGTTAATTGATAAAGACCTCATTCCCTCCCAAACGCGAGTTACACGAGTTATGTTTTCATTTTTTATTCTGCGTTTTGATCACTTTTAAAGACATACTCGGACAGTCTAGGATAAGTCACAGAAAAAAGTCATCACTGAGCCTGGCTTCTCAGGGCTTCTGGGTAATTGAGGCGCAATGCAAGTCTATGGAGCGTAATGGCGGCATCCCTGTCTCTCTGTTCCACGTTGTTGTTGTTGATCAGGACTGTGGAATATTTTTGGACACTATGACAAACCATGTTTTCCCTGTGCATGTTATTATTTTTATGAAATTAAATGCAACATGTGATGCTGACTATTAGTAAAATAGTACTCTTTCCCATGAGAAAAGTAACGGATCTGTACAGCCTGGGGGTGATTGACAGGTGACAGAGACTGATGTCGCCAACCACCCAAGGCTATAAGTAGAGGAAGTGGCACGCAGGGGGGAAAAGGGGGAAACTGAAACAGAGGTGTAGGCCTACACGGGAGAAGAGGAGCTCCAGGCGCCAGATAACAGTCGGATTATTGACAAAGTTTAATCGTGTTTATCTGCAGCCATTAATAAAGAACTGCCGGGTCCGTCAGGGGAATTAAGCAACGTGCTTAATTGCTGCCGCCGTCGGGTGATCAGCGTTGGGATTGCTGCGTTTGTCAGTGTTTGCTGCCAATAATAGAGTCTACATGCCGGTGAGATGGAACCAAAAGCATTCGGTTGGAATATAAACTTAAGGGGTACTCTATTTGTATTTTTTGTTTGGCCGTTTAGAGCGGAAGAGCTTTACCTTCAATTAAAGAAGAGGACGCAGACTTTATTATTTATTTAATACTGAGCGTGGTTGTGCACCGTTGGCCAAACGCTACAGGGAGTTTGAACGTGATTATTGTTTGTCGATTTAAGATTGTTTTCCTGTTTATTTATTTTATTTTATAGGGAGAGTGACAGGGACAGACGCACTTTGCCAAGTGCATTGGTTTCATTGAGAGCCGTTTTATTCTGTCACTATTCTGTAACTTTTTTTGGCAACTCTATATAAAGCATACAGAGCATAACCCTACGATCCCGTTGTTATTTTTTCCTTAGTTAATGGTTTCCCTTAATTATAAGGGGCGATTGTTACAATACTCCCAAAATGTAATTACTAGTGTCTACAACCAATCAGTTTGCGACGCGAGCAAAGGGACTTTTTTTTTTTACCAACACTGACCTGACCTGACCAAGTGAAGTGATTGTAGCGACTGGAAACAAATATACTGTATCTACATATATTTGTTTATTACACAGTGAATTACTTTTTTTTTCTTTTCTTGCTTTAGTACTAATCTAACAGATGGCAGTAACTTAGATTTGCCACAGACACTTAACTCAGGCCACACAGCTTTAGAAGGACTGAAGTGGTGATACTATGTGCCAGTAACTTAATGAACCATAATCAATGCAGGTAAACATGGTGTGCGACTGTGCGTGCCGTGTGCGCGCATGTACCGGGGCTGCGGTGGTGGCGTTCCATCCAGATGTAGCAGTTGTTCTGGGCCACGCGGGTTTGCGAGTCCAGGAATGGCAGGCGCACGCTGCGCTCGGCACACAGGCGGGCATTGTAGCTGCGGCACTGCTCAATGGCTTCCTTATAGAACTGGTCACCCAACCTGCGGGGGCAACGTACACACACACACACACACACACACACACTGAATGCTGTGGCTAAACACAGGGACATACTGGTTATGTGGTGGCTG
>NC_139718.1:10966189-11146189 GCF_964188405.1 Protomyctophum parallelum
GGTCGTTTAACCAATTTAAGAGTGGCCTCCCTATGTTGGGCATGTCATTATACGTGAAAATGTACCAAAAGAAATGGCACCCGTGTGAACTGAGCGGTGGAACTATACTTCTATTGTTATAGTTACTTGTGTGTTACAGTTACATAGTAACTGTGTGTTATAATACCGTGTTATAGTGCGTGTGGTGCTTTGGAGTGCCTTGGAGCCAAGCACAGTTGTTGACTTAAGCAGCTGCAGGGTGAGGGTCAATAGGTCCTGCTCAGACAGGGGTCAAAGATATGACACGCACGCACACACAATATTAAAGAAAATAACACATTTTCCAAAACCCTAAGCGGGCATTGTGAGCTTGTAGATCAGCTATTTATATTCATTGTACGATGAATGAAGTATATAGGGCTATATTGAAATTACAATCAAGGATACAGGAACAAGTACTGTCCCCTGGCCTACAGTGGCCACTGACCAGTCACACCTACCACAGTAGGATATTGATTGCTTGTTATCATGCTAATCATCGACAGTTGCACGAACAAACTGTCGACACTGTCCTCTGAACGTGAAGAGAAGGAATTAGCACTGCCCCGACTCTGGTCGCTCTGCAGTCTGCACTGCTCTGATAGAACCACGTAGCCATGGTGGCATGACTTTTGTTTTGTCACGACCTCTGTCTGTGGCCTTGGCCACGTGATCCGATTCTAAACAGTTTGTGTGCTATGGTAGCTATTTAGAGCACTGCTGAATCAATGAGGGGGATGATTGGGCTAGGGTATCGCCACGTGGAATGTGTGGAGAAGTCTTGTCTCGCTGTCTCTCCCCGATAGACTTAAAAAGGGGTCCGACTGATTTCATGGATATATTAAGAGTTGGGATCCTTTAGAATTGTAATGATTCCGGTTCCTCTTAACGGCCTTAAAAGGGGAATACCACTCATTTTCAACATTGATCTATGTCATTAACTGTTTTGACACCAGGTCCCATAGGGGGCGGTAGGTGCCGGGTGCAAGCTAACTGTGCAACATGAGCAGAGAAGAGCTCTTGTTGTTCTGTCTGAAACATAAGTACTACTACCCCCTGGTCTACTGAGGCCCACAGAGGCCTACTAGTGATGCAATCATAGTTTTGATTAGCGGGAGCTCTAATTAATGTTTCATTAGGCTACGATCATGGATCTCATTATGAGCCATAATGTCACTAAAGACGACGCATGCTCGTGCACACAGGGATTTTGGTCGTTTCTTACATGGATGCTAGCTGTGGCTAGTAACAAAGCTAAACTAAGGTAAATAAAAAAAATAAAAACTCTGGATTAAATTAATCTCTGGATCTTGGGCATACTTTTAATAAAGTTAATAATTAAATAAAAAGTTAATATCAAAAAATAAAAGATAAAAAACTCTCCCTGTTCAGTTTAGTCTAGAAATGGAGGTCTAGAACTTGAAGTCATTTGATTAGTGACATCACGCTGGTGTACTATTAGATGTCACTGATCACATGACCCCAAGTTCTAGACCTCCAGTTCTAGACTAAACAGAAGGGGGGGAACTTTTTTTAAATTATTTCCACACAACTCTAAGGTAATTTCAATGTTTAAAATGTGTGGTATTCCCCTTAACGGTTCATTTAATGGATTCCTACAGGCCCTATTAGGAACCCCCTATAGCAGGGGTGTCCAAACTCTTTTCAAAGGGGGCCATATTAGAAAATATTAAAACACCCAAGGATAAAATACATCTCCTAACAATAATGTACCGCCGGACTATAACAAAGTCACATACATATGCATCGCATTTAAACGATTCTATGTAACTATCATCATTTAATATCAATGGTCTTTTGCCAGGTGTGTGCTGTGAACAAAAATGTAACTTAGCCTATTTCACATGAAAAAATTTACCATAGGGTGGGCCGTTCATACAATTCAGGTATGAAGCTGACCTCACTTTGGACACCCCTGTCCTATAGTATAGGAGAAGAGGTTCCAAATGAACCCTAACAGGTATCTAACTGAGAGTGTACACATGGGTCCTTGACATTTAAACCACCGGTATTGTGGATTGCATACAGTAGTAGACATGATCGTGAAGTCCACATGCTAGTTCCGACAGTGTGATAAAAAAAAACTGTTCCAGAAATGGTTCCAAATGTGCTGGAACCGATTCTGGATCCCAAACGCTATGGATATACCACTCTCATAGTTAGCGTCACTTCTCTCAGTGTGCCAAAGGAGATTCTTCTGGCAGTCCTTCGGGGTTTCAGAGTTAATATTCAGAGTGAATTGGGGGGAGGACATTTCACATTCAAACCCTCAAATCTCTGCCACACGCCTGGTATGGTAATTAGCCTACTTAATTAATCTCAGCAGAGTGTCTCGCACGGGGGCAGGTTCTAATTTGACTATATCAAAGGTGGGGGTAAATGCAGCTGGATCCATAAATGTGTAACGCTACTAATGCACATGGATATATCATTCTATGCACATGGACAGCAACCCTGACTAGTGGTGATGTCAGGAGGACAAGCAAGCGATACTCATTGCGTCACTGGTGGGGCTGGGTACTATCGATATCCTGATATGATGCTAGACATCATATGGGATCTTGGCTATCGTAATAGTGATATGGCATAAGTCTTGTCTTTGCCAGATTTGAATCACTGAATCGCCGTTTTATTTTATACTTAAAAAAATTGTCAATACAATTCTATTTATCTATTTTTGTTTTACATTTTTAATCAATAGTATTGTCACATTATTGACAGAGGAACTCCCTGAAAATAAACGTGATATTTGATTCTGTCCACATCGCCCGGCCCTAATCACTGGTGGGTCGTCTCGTCTGAGCACACCAACCCTACAGCCGCATAATGACTTTCCTCCACGTGTTCTCAATTACAATATTAGCAGGCGGCCATTTTGAAGAGAGACTAATGAACAGACAGCTATAGTCTCAAACAAGAGGGTAGGGAACCCAGGTTTTTATTTATTCTCTGTGTCTCCAGATCCAACCCTTCCTCACGTGGTCCCTCACTCTGTCTCTGTATCTCTCTGTCGTTGTCCTACTCCGTGATGAGGCAACTTCCAGCAGATAAACAGTAGTGTTTGGAATGCTGTCCCACACAAAGCCTGCTGCTCTACGGGTGAGACAAAGCCACAGTGTTTGAGGCTTCTGGGAAAAAAGAGAGGCTGCGTGTCTGTGTGACTGAGAAGAGTAAACAGTCCCAGGTACACAAAAGTCAAGCAGAGGAGGAGAGGAGAGGTGAGGTGTGCACAAGAGGGATGTGTGTGTGTGGGGGGGCGGGGGGGGAGTGAGTTTAAGCAAAAAACAAAAACCACACACACAAAAAAGAGATGGTGGAGGAAAGCGGAAAGAACATGAGAGGATGAGAAAGAGAGACAGGTTAAAGCCTGACCATCAGATAGTGACTGGTAACTACTGAGCTATTGTTTTACTCGCTTATGTTACACTCTTACAAGGCTGCTAGATTCTTTGTAGATAATAATCATGTGGATAAGACTCTTTGACTTGTAAAGATCACATTGGCTTCAGTGTATCCAATGCCAAGCTACAGCCTTTCTGGTGTGCTTTACTAGCCTTTTAAAACCAGGAATTTTTACAAGATGAAGAATCACACAGCCTTAGCCTCTCTAGTCAAAACAGATTGGCCGTGTTAGTTGTAGGCTACTTATGCTCAGAGGTTTGATGGATTCCCCTGCAATGTCTTCAAGGAGGCAATTTAAGGATACATATTGCAGACACAAAATAAACTTGACAGCGGAGCATAATGTAGTGCCAAACCACATTAATGCGTGTCCCTCTGGGAACTTCTATACACCTTTCCCCATTGAGTTCCGTCTGATCCAACTCTGTGTGCATTAGAGTCATTCCTTTACGGCAACATACACCTCTGATATGGTGTCACATATCAGTTTACTAAAAACTAGGCTACTCCTAAATGGTCCCTGAAGTAGGCTCAGAGCGATGAGTGCATACTCAAAGGTTATGCAGTGTGACGCTGAAAGCAGCACTCCTGAGATCTCTGGAGTCAAACAGACAAGTGGAGTTTTTCAATTTCCGCCGAGCACGCCTCATTGCCAGTGCAGCGGCTGTGCTCTCTCCATCACAGTGGCTTTGCCCTGTGCAGCAGGTGGACTGGCCTATAGGTATGACATCTTTCTGATTCTGACACTCGTAATGAGTCCCACGCATCTAAAGGACAAAAAAAGAAACAACACACCTATCCTCACACCGACCACAACCCCCTGTACAGTTCACCGAGAGTGTAAAACCAGTTTGAACCAATGCTGGAAAACGAGAGTGAGATAAAAATCAATTAAGAAACTGTGATTTGGCATGCTTCTCAGAACTGGACGCCACCTCAGAGGTATGTGCTACTACTACAACACCCTATCTTACAGTTGAGAAGAGTGGGTGGGTGAGGCGCGCATACTGTATGAGGGGGAGGAACAAAAGCAAATCTCGTGGCCAGTGGGGCCTCCACTATCAGACTGTTCCTGTCAACGGTTCACTGTGTCACATGGCACGTCCGTAATGTGAGCATGTGTCAACAAGCACTTTTTGCATATTTGACGAAAAGACCAGTTTTCCAGGAGCACAGAAGAAGCCAAGCGGAATGTGCACATGTAGAAGCACAAGTCATTTGTCCCCGCCTCTAAGGCCTCACCTAAGGCCTTGCAAACTTAAAACAGAAAACACCCGACTTATTTTAAAACGTAAACTAAAACATCATCACGCTCTACGAGCATGGCCTGGAGTGGCCTGTTCCGCTCCCCTCTGGGGGTCTTCCTTTCACTTTGGCAGGTGCACCGCTGCTGCACAGGAAGCCTGCGTTGAACTTGTCACATAACAAGAAGACGAGGGGGAGGAGGGCCTACGGAGTGACTGCATCCTGACAACAACCTCCTTATTACACCAATCAGCACAGCGCAGCAGGAACACCAGGCCATACACCTCCACACACTGCAGCACCAACAAACACCACCAGACATGACTCACTCACTCAAGTCCTCTAAACAGCAGTCAGTGACGAATCAGATGATGACAGACAGGCTGGCCCTGCGCCTCATGTGGATGCAGCCTTGGCAGGATGTTGTGTGGAAGGCAAAAACCCACCAGAAAATAGTTTTTGTCAGCTCTGTTTGCAATTAGTGCGAGTTTGATCGAGTCTCGCCTTTAAAGGAGTAGTTCACCCAAAAACATTGAACTTGAATTCATGGCTCAGGAATGCGACAAAAACAAAACAAATTGCCAATAATTTGGTCAGTAAGAGACTGTCCTACAGAGGAGACTCTGCCGGTCATCACATTATTATAGAGACACTCTGTGTCCTACAGAGGAGACTCTGCCAGTCATCACATTATTATACATAGCATTACTAAGAATGGGACAAAAGCAAAATGTCTCCATGAATTCAAGGTTTCATGGGGTGTTTAATTGATAGAAAATAAGTCTTGGGTGAACTACACCTTTACTTGAAAAGGCCCGCCTTCCATTAACCCCCAAAACTCGGGAAGCATAATCTTCCGTTACTACCTCACTGTCTCTAGAAGCGTTTATATTCCAAACGAGTTAGGGATGCACCGAAAGGGAAATTCTTGGTCGAAACCGAATACCGAATATAGGAAAGTTGGCCGAATATGATTAACATTTCCTAATCTTTTTTCCTACCATTGCTGTAATGGCCGTACCTTAACCCATTTTGGGCGGGAACCCCTTTTGGTGTTAGCATTATGTTATGCTTTAGCTATTGAAAAATAGCAGATCTACGAGCTTGTATGTCTGCTGTTTTTGGCCAAAAAAAGAAATAGATTTCAGCGATCCTGTTGAAAAAAGGACCTAAAGACGCCTATTTATGCAACTCACGGTTTGATTAGAAAAGACGTGTATATACGTCCTTATCACAAAAGGTGGCCCATTTTGATAATCATGATAATAATATCAATAATCATAAAACACAATCAGTGCCGGGATTTCTTTCAAAATAGAAGCTCGGGGTGCCGGGAAGATATGTCCGCTTTTACTCTAAGAACCCCCCTCCCCCTTCCGTTCCAGACAAAAACCGGGAGACAACGACAACGTGCATGTGCGAAGAGCAAGGAGTATGGTGCAGAAGGAGCGGCCAACTCATAAAAAATTAAAAATTATAATTCTCTCGTTTGATATCAATGAAAATGCGCTACACGTCCTAGCAATCAGGCGGTTCGATTAGTTATGACGTTCCCATACGTCGTACGTCTGAATGTGTTAAATGTGAACGGTCACTTGATGACAACACCAGAATCAGCTGGTGATTCAAAGATTTACACTGCAGTGTAAAGTAGTAGGTGTTTTTTATTTATTTTTCGTTACATTATTTTGTAGTATCCGTGAGAAGGGAGAGTCGAGAGGATGAGAGTAAAGTCAGCAAAAAAAATAAAAATAAAAACAGGATAGAAATAGGTTAAATAATCCGTAATCTCTCATGAACTGATTCCGATGGAAACATAGGCGTGCGCCCCACCGGAAGATGAGGGCCTAAAGACTCATATAATCTGGATTTTCGGTGGTGAGGTGACCACCGAACTACAACATGTCACGAGCCGCGGTGAAGAGCAAACCACCGCTACCGCCCCAGCCCTTCTCTGTTTTCAGCTCCGGTGGCCAGCTCACCACCGGAGCTGTGGTCACCTCACCACCGAAAATCCAGACTATGAATGAGCCTTAAAGGCCTAAGTATTCATACTTAGGAGTTTTAGGTTTAACCACCGAAACAGTAGTTAATAACAACAGAGATGTGTCGGGGGCCGGTGAAGCACTTACCACCGCAGCATGAAGTCATGTTGTAGTTTTCTGTGGTCACTTTATTACCTAGCTCTGGTCCATAGCTCTAATGTAGTTTCATTTAGAGCTATGTTACTGTCCACTTTCGGGGCTCGCATAAATGCAGACCAGCCTCTCGTCTGTAGCGTAAATAAAGATAACGTATTTGCTACTCACCAATACAAAGGCGCCATGTAATTAGAAAGCCTACTTTCCTTAATGGACGCACTCTGAGCCCACCACCACACGTATAAAAAGGTACTTTTTGGCCAAAAAGCAAATTTTTTCCCGTCGGAAAAAATACTTTTTAGTTACTCCACTGCACCCTCTACCAATATTGCCAAGAGAAAACCCTCATAGAAGATTTTTCTTCGGGTGAAAAATAATCCCTTTCTGGCCAAAAAGTACATTTTATACGTGTGGTGGGGGCCCGGGCTCAGAGTGCATCCACTAAGGAAAGTAGGCGGCGGTGGCTCAGGGGTAGAGTGGCTGGATGGTAACCGCAAGGTTGCTAGTTCGAACCCGGGCTCCCCCAGAGTTAGTGTCGAAGTGTCCTTGAGCAAGACTCTGAACCCCTAATTGCTCCTGATGTGCTGGTTGGTGCCTTGCATGGTTTCCGCCACCATCGGTGTATGAATGTGCGTGTGAAGGGTGAATGTAATGCACAATCTATGTAAAGCAAATGCACCATTTACCATTTAGGCTTTCTAATTACACAAGCCGCCTTTGTATCTGTGAGTTTTTTTATTTACGCTAAAGAGAGGCTGGTCTGCATTTATGCGAGCCCTGGAAGTCAACGGTATTACGGTAACATAGCTATAAATGCAACGGCATTAGAGCTATGGACCAGAGCTACTTATCACCTAAAACTGATGAATAGGCCTTAAGGCGGAGCAAACCGGCAACATCCTGCTATCCACGTTCTGTTTAGCACCGCCACCAGACAACAGGGCGCTGTTTTATTCCCCTTTTTTTGCAGAATGGTTTCCAGATTGAACAATCTGTGATATACATCTAGGGCTATATCTTGCCCTTATCCCTAAACTTATTTGCCATTTTTTACTATTTAAAAAAACTTTTAAAATAGTAGCTGATCTACAAGCTCACAACGTGTAGATGTAGATTGGCTAGTTGAATTATTTTTAAATGATTTTCAAAATAGTAAAAAATGCCAAATAAGTTTAGGGATAAGGGTGGCGCAAGATGGAGCCCCTAGTGTACGTAGAACATACGTAGTACATGTTCTTTTAGAAACATTAGCAGCATCATATGCAGATGTGTAGTGTACATATTCTTTTAGAAACATACCATCCAGGTGTGTGTACATATTATTTTAGAAACATTTGCATCATATGCAGGTGACGTTATGAGGTGAGGTAAAAAAATGAATAAAAGGCATCAGCAGGTACAGTGTGCAGTGTAAGGTGCAGTTCAATAGACTAGTTTGTGCAACAAGGAATGGTAAAAACCACACATTTCACATAGGTAATCCACCACCTCAGGTAAAAGACCATGCAAATCCATCATAACATCAGCAGTGATGCTAATAGTGCATTTTGCAACCTAAAACGCAGATTATTGATAATGGCGTCTGGACCCATCCGCAGACCTTTCTGGGGGTCCCATGGACGCACTACTGTACTCAGCACTGTACTGTAATTTGGTTACTATGTTGTATACTTTGCACTGTTGTTTGCATACCTCTTTGCAATTGTCAGATTTAGAATTGTGTTTATTTCTTTCGGATACATTTTCTACATGAATATAACCATATTATAACCATATAAGATTAAATACTGCAATTTGTAAAATAAAATAAAAATAAAAATAAATATGACGTTTAAGCGGGACTCCATGGGACCATGATGGGAGTCGGACCCATCTAAAAGACCACCCCTGGGTCCCGGGACCCATTAAATTGAAAACCTATTTACATCATTGCATAAGGAAGCATGAATGTAATCCACATGTTCATGGCACAGTGTTGTGGTTTCCAATGTAGGGTGACAGTTGACTAATATGCATCTAGATATTATTTAACAGACATGTCCAGTCCACCAGGATTAGATCACTGGAAAAGCACAATGTGTGTTCCAGGGTGGATTTTCCCTTTAAGACCAACAACAGACCCAAAACTCCCAACTGTGACTGTGGCTTTAATGGGGAGGCTTTATGAGCTTCTTTATTAATTAAATATTCTGGGCTCCATTTTATCAGCCGCTGTAGAGATTATTTTCCACCCATCATGCTTGGTACGAGGGACAGACCTCACACAGACGCAGCTACCATACTGTCAGCTTCATCCATCCACCCACACTTCTACAACAAAGTCGACCGAGTTGATTCGATTCCCTGAAGTGAATCGTCTCAACAAAGAAAAAAGGGTCAAACTGGTCCACAGGAGCAACATCCAATTAGTGTCAAGTGTGACTAATTATAATCTGACAAAACGTGTGAAATTAAGTCAGAAAACCCGAGACAGAGGCTAATTATAGTAGATTGAAACACTTCATTAGGCACAGTTTATAGCAAGATGTGCCACATTGGATTGGAATGCCAAAACCTCTCGCAGATCAAACTGCAGATTGACAGCGCAACAGAAAAACCAAGAGGGAAGCTGTTCAACAATATCATATTATTCAAATACATTTGTACATAGTTCTGCTCCAATTTCACAATCAGCTGAGTGAAGGGATAATGAAAACAGCAAAGGGTAGATAGGCAGGAATAATATTATTATTATTCATATACCAGAAAGATGCCCTGAACTTTGTTAGGCTTAATATCGAAATTAATTTTAAGAGAGCTCTCTATAGCATATAAATCACTTATTCCAACCACGGTTGTTGGGTTCAGTAACATGAAGGTAAGACCAAAAAAAAGTGTGTCCCAATCCTTAATAAAAAGGTGTGCAGTCCACTTCCATATTACTGGGGGGTGCCAGGGTAGCTCTGTGGAGGAGCAGATGGATCTACTGCTTGTGCTCAACACTTCCTCCCTGTCGGAGCATCTCTTGACAGATGGACCCGGGATCCTGGACCAGGCTAATCTCCTCCACTTAAAGGCACAGTCGAGTCGAGTGCCTACTCTCTACCACAAGCCCTACAATAACACTACACACAGTCCAATAGCTCGTGACGATAATAATCACACTCTCCACTGCCTTGCACACCTGACGCTGTGTCGAGAAATGTTTAAAATTAATATCTAAAAACTAAAAGACCCATCTAAAATAAAAACGAAATAAAAAAATATTTTAAGAAGCACAGCCACACACGATAGGCTTATAATAATGTACACACAGTCTGAATGCAATCTGTCTACTGGTGGTGGAATTGGTATAGAAACAGTATACAGAAGAACAAAGGAGAGATGGAGCAGAAAAAGGTGGAGCAGTGCTCTGAAAAAGGCAGGTATAATACTTGCTAATTGCACCGAGACAGACTATAACTAAACTACAGAGTGACAGCGCCGTGTATGCAGCGAGCGGCTCAAATCGCTGTCACTTTTTTCGGTTTGTTTCGGAAAGGGGGACGGCATGCAAATCCAAAATGCCTCCTCCCTGAGCCTCTGGGCTCCCTGGCTGTGTGGTTGTACACAGCAACACACACACCGGGTATGGACCACGTCGATCTGTCTGGAGGAGCCAAATAAGTTGACATGTCGACAATTCACACCAACTGCTCAACGACTTTAGGAATGTCAAAACGTTATTCCGTGCACCGCAGGCCTAGTGTGTAATGTAAAGCACACGAGAGTAAACGAATGCCTTTTATTCGTTCGGCTCTCCACAGCAGCGCAAGGCACGTTGTCGACACTTTTTCTAATAGATTGACACACAAGCGTTGAAAACACAACATTCCGTCCCGTTTAAACGGACGAGCGCGTGAAGAAACTGCCTCGCTGAGTGCGTTCGCAATGTCACGTTGCTTCAAAGCATATGTTTTAACACTTAAATGTGAAATAAAATAAGTATGCGAGGCTACTTTGCAACGCCAGAAATCCCCAAAATGCATTTAGGACAGTTAATTCCGCCGCATGCATGTGGTCTGTGTTGACGTGCACGTAGCGCACGCTTTAATCTACGAGTTGGCAACAAAGTAATTGTTCAAAATTTCTGTAATGTGCCAAATTACTTACGCTTTTAGTGGATTCTGAATGACAGCCGCCATTTTGCTACAATGTAACGCAATATCAGCGTCTTGCAGTTCTGAGGGAAACCTAGGCGAAAGCAGCCAATGGGGGGCCGGGTTGAAATTATAGGCCAATGCCGTTGCGGCATACGTGCATAGGGCGTGGCTTGTGGGGTAAACTGTCAAAAATATTTTAAAGGGTTTTCCCTTGTATTTATATTGTACACAACTGAATTCCACGACTTTTAAAGAGACCTGAGAGGCAGCCCGGTATGACTTCAGCCAGTGCACCCCCCCCCCCCCCCCTCCCTCTGTCTCTGTTACTGAAATCAGGCAGAGTAAATGGCATGAACCATCAACAAGGAGCAATGTGTTTCATTATTTATTACAATTATTATAAATGATTTAGCATCATCATCAAGCAACAAGCAAATCAGTTTCTATAATTGTCTCCACCAGCCGAAGGCATGGGGAGAGTATGTTTTGCACTCCGTCCGTCCGTCCGTGTGTCCGTGTGTCCGTCCGTCCGTCCGTCCGTCCGTGACCAGCTAATCTCAGCCACCGTTAACCCGGTCGATGCCAAATTTTGCACACACACTCCCTGGATGCCAACCATGAACCTCTGCCCCAAACTTTCCAGAACGGCCTGTTATAGCGCCACCAGGAGGCCGCTTTGTGCAAAACAGGTTTTTGCACAGCACACCTACAGATTTTGTCCCAACATCACGCAAATTGGTACACAGTCTCTCTAGAGCCATTCAACCAAACCGGTCTTTCATATTTCTCACACTCCATCCTGATTGGTTAAGATTGGCTTCCAAAGTTCACAGGAGTGCTCAGTTTCAAACAAAATGCTGCAAATCATGAACACATCGCGTGATTTCCGTGAAATTGTGCACCCACATTCCCACTAGGCCGAGGACAAAATGCCACATGAACAATTTCAACTCAGCCTCAAGGTGGCGCTATAACTGGCCGAAAAGTGTTTTTACCTCTAACTGCACGGATCTGTGGATAACCTGGTGGAGACCTGTGCCCAGAAGGGCACTTTTTCTAGTTGTATCTGAGGCTGCATTGTTGGAGTAGACTATAGACACAGACACACAAACCAATAATCTCTTCAGTCTCCTCATCCCATAATAGAATTCATACACACATAGAAAGATGAATCCAGACTATATTTTTTTATTATTTTTTGACAGAAAAGAGCTGATATTACTTTAGTTCTTCCACCAGTTCGGACAGTTTGCAGACATCAATGTTAGAAGTTAATTGGCAACTATTTCAAATGTATCAATATTTCCAGCTTTAATCAACAGGAGTATTAATGATGGCACCCACCAAACCCAATTAAACATACTGGGCAAATCAGTCACAAAGTGTACCTCTTAAACAAGTCAAAATATATTTCAAACAAAGAAACAAATTAAATTCAGCACGTCAACTTCAGATCTATTCTATTCTATTCTGTGCAATATTAGCGTCTCAGAGAATGGTTTGTGCGATGCAACGATCAGACCAGATAGAACCTATTTTGAGACAAGGCAGATACACCATCTTTCCAAACATCACAAGTGAGATGCAAAGAAAGAAACTATTTAAAATTGATCAAGCAAAAACATTTCCCTTTTGTTTTGTTAAACAAGCAACATTGAAAAGGCATCTCCATGAGCTTTGTATTATATATAAATGCAATGCTTCCTTTATTCAGATAAAATAAGACATTTCTCAGCATTGTTGTCAAAGAGCTTTGGATAAAGCTTTGATTTACCAAATACAGTTCAATACCTCATCATTCAAGATTAGTGTGATGTTGGCTTTCAACAGGATATGAATGACAGAACAAACCCATTTGGAGGTCACTACAAAGATATATAAATACCCATACAATAACAAAAAAAATAAGCTCAGGCAAAAATAACACGAGAACCAGCAGAACATAACTTGACAAAGGTAGATTACAACAATAGTGAATGAGGAAAAAACAAAACGCGAAAAACATTTAATGAACGAACGGATGCCAATGGAACACAAACAACGCTTGGCTTATTCAAAATTCCTTATCGTGTCATCTTGTGTTCACAGAGACCTAGAAGCATCATGCATGTGATATGTAAAACTGGTTTAGGAGACTAATTTGGATACTTCATAGTAACAACGGCACGCAAAAGAATTCCCATAGCCTGAAGCAAAATGACACCTCAGTTCAGAAAACAATAACTTAGAAATTCATGGCGTGATAAGGAAGCAGTTTGGAGTACAGAAGCAAAAAACAAAAAAAAGTAAAATATACACAACAAATATGCAACCCATCATGAGAGATAGTGAGGTTCAGTATTTGTTTGTCAGAGAACACTCTGAACAACGAAAAGGCAATGGATCTCTCAGACTGTCATGCATGCCGAAGCGCTACTTCTTTTGCGCTACTTTTTTCCATCCTCCATCTCATCAATACATAAATAATTTTCCCACATCTAAAATGTACACACTAACATGTTTCTATGTCTTCATACAACAATCGCACAGTAAAATATGAGTGTTATATCAGCACAGACACAGTAACCTGAATGATTTGTGGCGTACCAGATATCCACCATTCTATTCAAATCTATTCATGACAAACAGACTAAACTATTAGTCCAGAGGATATCTGGTTTTGGCCATGGTAAGCGACAGCTTAGTGCAATAACTAAAAGGTTGCAATAGAGCATGCAATGGAACCCGCAGCTGTATCTGCATGGATACAAATATCCTCTTGCCATTACACGTCATATGACATCGGTGACATAATACTTGGTATAACAATTACTTAGAACTAATCAACCCCACAGGGTTTGTAACCAACTAATATTGTTTAAATTATACTTTTTTTTTTTTCTATACTTTTTTTTTTCTCCCCCCCCCCCCCCCCCATAGAAAAATATTTCAACATAAAAGTAGTGATTTGTGTCAGTGAGAATCAAAATATTCACCCTGTCAACAATCGGAGTGGAAATACAGTTTTCACACTCGGTCAAGTAACGTACGTACTGTATATGTTCCTGCTCTTCAACAAGGCCTCAGAAACTCTGAAATTTGCTAATGTCTTATATTTACTAAAACTTCCTCACCACAGAATCAGGACAGAACCATTTGAGAAACGGATGTATAGCAGTTAAAGTCGAGCTGAAATGAAAGATTATCTGTTGCCCTCCACGAAAAAAAATCCATATTTTTGTATTTTGTTTTATATGAAATTCCCATCATGAATTATTTCTGTAAAGCACATACCAACCAATTCCAACCAATAATATCATGACATCCACCTGTAAATCAATCTTCCACAAAGAGCTAATATTCGTTATGCTACAGTGGGCTATGCCCAACAGTGGGCGGTGTTGTATGCCGTTATGGCAGTTATCCACCATATCCAACAAACGGTCGCATTTTGCAGCTAAACAGACAAAAATGTGTTTCTGAAAATAGACAATGTGGTAACAATCTAGCACTGCCTAGTTTTGATAGTTTGCTCGAAAACCCACCCATATCGATGTTGCAGCTCTCCGGCGTCTGCCCAAAGTAATATCCCGCCTCCGTATCCTGACTCACTTGGCAACACGGCACGATACTGAAGTTAGACACATGCGAAATGACATTTCAGCTCGACTACAACAGATTGCAGGCTGAGTAAGTGAGAGAGAGAGAGTGAGTGGTTCTTGGTGCTCTGAGGAAGGAAGGCTGTCCCTGTTAAAGGTCTCCAGGTTTCTGGTTGCAGCTAGCGCACACCCGTACAGGGTGGTCCCAGCCACGCGAGGGGACCGCTCGACGTTCCGGGGAGCAGTCGTCGCACACGCCTTGCCCGCAGGCGCGACAGTGGTGCTTGGACAGCTTGGCAGAGAAGTCACGCTGGCAGTTGTGGCAGCACTGTATGTCCTGGTCGGGTACCCAGTATGCAGGCCGGGCAGCATCCTTCACCAAGCCTGAGGGAAGCAGGTAGGGAGTCAGTCGGACCAGGCACACACATAATTATGTGTGGTATGCGTTTACCTTGCTTACTGTAAGTCGCTCTGGATAAAAGATTCTCTGCTAAATGCCCAAGTTGTGCATTAAGACACAGATAATCACACCCACACAGCAAAATTAGCAGACACTTTGATGTTGGAAGTGACTGGATTCCATTGTGCTGTACAAGCTCTGAAAAACACTTTAAGAGGAGGAGGTTGTAGCCTGCTTGTTTATATCAACCACTATTAAAGACTAATTCATACTTCACAGCTATGTGACGAAGTATAAATGAACGCTTGATAAAACACCCGGTCTCACATTTGCACTAAGCAAGAGATGAAACGATAAACTACAGACAGGTGGATAACAAAACACCCATGTAGCCAAAATGCTTCGGTCGCCATACTCATCAGATGCCGGGTTGTTTATATCAATACCAAGCAGCCGAAGCTCAACACTACCCTTTCGTGCTGCCCAGGCTGCTAGACAGCACCTCACTCATTGTAGTTTCTTTGCTGCTCGTTTTCTTCTTTTTTTTATGTTTTTTTTGCGGCTTTCACCTTTATTTTATATTTTTTATAGAGGGACAGACAGTAGGCTGACAGGAAATGGGGGAGAGAGATGGGGGAGTGACATGCAGTAAAGGCCGTCGGGATCGGACTTTGCTGCTTGTTTTCTCCGAATATTCCATATTATCGCTTGTGGTGAAAACTAAGACAACTTTTTGCTCCTCCTCTTGCTGTATTGGGCTGTGTGGGGCGGAAGTAGTTGACACAAATTCACAAATATTGCCTGGCTGCCTGCAGCAATTTCACATGAACACCAGTGGGTGCTGAAAGTGTTCATCTTAGCATACCTGGGAGGATTACAGTTGTCTTTTATATAAACAATTGCACTGGCCAGACAAATAGATATTATGCAGGTAATGTGTGCACATTGGATTGGAGCACATGAATTGAACAAATGCTTCGATGATCATTTTGGTTTCTAAAACCCTCAACAAACTGGGCCACTTAGCCACTCAGCAGTCAGAGTAATCAACCTTCTGTACTTGAATGCAAATAGTTTACCAATGTTTGACAAATTAGTCTTAGTCACTCCAGCATGAAGTGAATACGACATAGATGTACACATCATATTTAAATAGTGGACAGTTTGTTCTAGAATAAGTTACAATGTGTGACTAATTATCAAAGACATTACGGCTGTTAGCAAACCGATGGTCGTTAAACTTGAGACTTTTTTGGAACATCACTCGTAACCATTTGGCATTCATGTTGACATCCTTAAGCTTGTTCCTATGAGGAGAACTCACTGATGAATGTAGGTTTCAAACTAGAAATATGATTCCTCCCTTCGCTATTCAAAAGAAATGGTTTGGATTCTTCTCTTGCTCTAAACAAGTATAATCCTGCCTTGCCACCAGAGGGCAATACGTCCATGCCATTTTATTCTCCCAGTCATTGACTCCTAATAAATCATACTCCTAGTGTAATGTTGGGCACTTACCAAATGGGATGTCAATAGCAGTGACCACAGCCCCTAACGTGTTGGTCACCACTTCTCCAACCTTCCTCGCCAGCGTTCCGCCCTCCTCTTCATCTATCTCCGCCTCCAGCAGTTCTTCACAAACAAAAGAATCCTCTGGTTAACCCATTAATACTGGGAAAGCATCGTCACAATTTTAGATTTCTTTGCCTATTTAAAAACAGTCACACGCTATGAGCTTGTACATCTGCTATTTTTGGAAAATTGTGAAGATTTGTGCAAACCTTTGAAAATATTTAAAGCGATCATTTTAAACTCAAATCTTTACTTACTTAATATTTTCAGATGGGGGTCCACAGCTAAATACATTTGTTGAGGGTCTGATAGAGCAACATGTTTTTCAGAAAACCCTTTTCTAGGTAGAATCAGCCTCAGGTCTTAATCAAACAGAACGGAACACAAACGATGGATGCAGGCCAGGGTGGGCTGCAGAAGGCACAGTGTATTCTTCATGTACCTGCTTGTGAAGCTCTCTGCTCAAAGCACACATCACAGATCCTAACGGGGGCCAGGCCCCACCCCTTCTCTGGAACAGGCATGGCTTTGGAAGAGCAGCTGTCACAGAAGCCCTCGCCGCACGCACGGCAATGATGCTTGGTGTCGTTGTCCTGGAAGACTGCGTGGCACTGATGACACGCCTTGTGTAATAACAACAAGAAGGAAGTGGTTATTGACTGGGCTCTTTGGAAGGGAGCAGGAACACTCTGAGACTATATCAGAGGCTTTATCTCGTGACCTGGCTGCAAACACAGGTTGTGTAATAGCTGCTGGACACGCTCTGGGACAAACAGTAAAAACATCCCGTTCCCCTGGACAGGAAAGTGTCGACATGGCTGTTGGTGTGCCACACGGCGGGTTAGGGCTGCGTGTGTCACTCACCAGGATGAGGGAGTTGGGTTTCCAGTAGGCCGGGGCGATTTGATCCGTCAGCCAGGAGGTGACGGCCCTGGCTGGCTTCACGCTGAGCTCCGACACAGACTGGGCAACCAGATTGACTCCGTCCAAGAGACGCTGCGCTGCGTTGCTGTTGTCCTTCAAGAAGCCATTAGACTGTGGAAAGAGGATGCGGACTTTAGGCACGACGACATGTTTAAATTAATAATCAATTAAGAGAACAGAAAATATATGCGATACTGTACATTACTATGCAATTTCAAGTTGTCCATTTTGGGTTCTAAATAATGGCCTGAGGCCTAATGCCTATATTAATTTGAATAGATTAACCGAAACAATATATAGAGATTTTGGTACTTTGCACATAACTGATGGTAATGAAGCAAACATAACCTAGATTAGAAAGACTGATTCTGGGGGCGCCCGCTGGCCAAGTGGTCCAGGCGCATGCCACATATAGACAGCGTGTTGCGTGTTCGAGTCCCGTTCATGATGACCTTTGCTGCATGTCTCCGCTTCTCTCTCCCTCTTTCCTGTCCATTTTCACTAACTATCAATAAAAGGCACAAAAGCCAAAAACAAATCTTAAAAAAAGAAAGACTGATTAATTCTCACCCCTGGCCATATGTGCTGGATCTCAGTGCGGACAACCGTGTCCACAGGGTCTTGGTTTCCGTACCAGAACTGCCGGCTTCGGTAGATCACTCCACAATTTGGACATTCAATCACATACCTGCATGTACAGAGGCAATGTTAATACTGTAAAACAAAATGTATACGGCTTATATATACACAGTATATAGTAAGTTAGTGGAAGAATAAATGTTGATTTTAGGTCAGGGTGTTGGAACACTAGGGCTAAAATTAGACTTAGTAAAGGTAACACAGCACTGAACTTTGCCCTACTACAGTACTCACTACAGAACTCACCCAGACCAGGCATACTTTGCAAGGCCCAACCATGGAGAATCCGAGGAGGCGGAGGTCTTGGGAACTACTATCACCTCCTTCCCTCCTTCATAGCAAGCCTAAAGTGGAAGGATACACAAAGCTTGTGAGGATATCAGTCATGTAGTGATTAGAGAAATGCTGGGGTAACAATCAATCAATCGACAATAGTTGACATAATGTAATAACAGGACATGTACAGTACGTGGTTGCTATTCTTCAGGGGGTGGGGGGGGGGGGCTGTGAAACAAGCGTGCACTCTGGAGCAGTGGTTCCCAAACCTTTTAGCTCAAGACCCAAAAGAGAAAAATTTATACGTTTGCCCGGGACCAAAACTAATGAGAATAGCAGATCTACAAGCTCACAAGATGATTGGTCCACTGTTTGGGAAACAAACCAGATCATCTGCTGTGGTTCACGCTCTGTTTAAAAAAGGGTTTGAGCCACCACCATGTTTACCTTGCAAGTGTAAATGCGATTGTCACACTGTGCAGTGTAGCGACAGCGCTGCTTGGCGTCGTGGCACATTCCTTCCCCTAAGTGGTTCATGCTGTTCTTGCAGCCAGAACTGGAAGACAATAGTATGTGTTAACTCAACTGAACCCCGCAGATGACACCATAAGGATGAAAAGCTATGCTGAACGTCAGGAGTTTAGAAACATACTGACCCACAACTGAGACAGGTGCTTGAACAGGTGAAATACTCATCAGGGAAGAAGCAACTGTGGGCTACAAGGTCGTCTGCGATCTCCCCATTGAAGCGCTCACTCAGGGCCTGAAAGGACAGAGGGAGGGGGAATAAAAAGGAAATATTTGTAGACAACCACACTAGAAAATTCATAAGCAAAAATTTCACCTGCTCTTCATAAATGAACTTGAAACCTGTCTGTCATATACCACCTGAACTGAATCCCAGAAATTATTTAGATGATACACAAATGTAATTCAGGTTCTTAACCACATATGCCCCATATACTTTGTTGTATGACAAACAAGCTCACAACACATTGCACTGTGATTCGTTGCCTAAACAGGGAGGGACACCAGTATAAATGGGGTTAAACCATCCAAGACAGCCACAGTGCTGGCTTTGCACAACATCTAATCTCTTTGGAACAGGTTTATAGCATCTATTTTTTTTTCTCCCTTAGCTCTATACATACAGTACAGCCCTACCTGCAGGGCTTTGAATATGACAACAGGGGTTCGAGGGGAGCGGGTTGCGTTGTTGTCCAGAAGCTGCTCCAGGTTGTTCTGCAGGCCACGGAAGTCAGTGGGAGGGCTGAGGGTCTGTGTTCCCCGATACTGGACAGAACTAAAGGCCTCTGGGAAGCGGTCCAGCTTCTTAAAGCGCTCAGATAGCAGTCGCTCCACCGACTCAGATGGCTTATCTGAAAGAGAGCGAAAAATGAACAGCTTGAAGAGAGTGTACATATACGTAGAATGTATTATTTTGCAGAGGTCTGTGGCATTTCATTACAACCGGAAAGAAGGTACAGGCTGTAGATTCACTGGTAGGGAATCCCTAAAATGTAATAGACATCATGATTACGCCGCAAACTCCATCATTTTATGCATATTACAAAGGGTATGCGTGTGATCATCACCATACCCGGACGTTCTGCGAGAACCATACCACACTATAATTGTCAAACAGTAGTGGTCCTGCTCGTCCAGAGTAAGACCACAGTTAAAATGTCTCAATAGAAGAGCAGGTAGACAACCTACAACCACCACAGTTGTTTGTTATAATGTAGTCTAAATCATATTTTATTCACAAACAAAGTTATGGATTAAAGCTTTATCATTAGCTATAAAGTAACCTCAGAATTTGCTACCTTTCCATACAGTATATACAAATACTCATTATGGAAATTGGCCATAGACTATCGTGTACAAAAAAGACGAGGGTACAATGCTGTTACAAGAAATTAATTGAGCTACACGTCAACAGGTGCTCTTTAAAACAACCAGGCAGTCTTTTCCTTTCCAAGAATTAGGGATAGCTGTGTGTGTTATGGCTTGTGAATTATTGGCTTGTTATTGACTTGTCAAATTCAGTGAGGTGAAGTCTTTTTACTGAACATGTAATCATTTGTTGGGTTAACCCTCAATTTACCCCAAAAAGTATGGCCTTTAATCCTCCCGACTGCTGCTGATGTAGACCTACAGTCTTAGCGTTACAGCAACAACTTACTACACTGAAGGAAGTTGTCAAATAATTACGTAATATGAGTGACTTTGCTCCATGTGCAAATACGGTTAGTAACTTCAGAATAGAGATGTAGTGATCTTTCACTCTTTCCTTCCCAATAGCAATTCCGATACATAACTTGCGTATCGGTCGATACAGAGTACCGATCCGATACCATTTTAAAAATCACACCTGTGTGAAGTGAGGGGCGCTCTTATCATCATACATCCGCATAGTTTCATTCCGGCCAATCACAATTTGCGTCCTCACTTTTGTCTTCAATGTTTGTGTTTACACAAACATTCAAAACTGGCCATCCATTATCAATGGCATTCAATGTTTGTGTTAGGACAATAGTTGTGTTTACACAAACCCTCAAAGCTGGACATATGAGGGGCTAGCGCCCCAGCCGCCCCTCAAAATAAATCTAGGACAGTGGTTCTCAAAGTGGGTTCCAGGGACCCTGAGGGTCCCTTGAGGGGGTTCCAAATGGACCCTTACGGGTCTGTAAGGGCAGTATCGCGGCAGCTTTTCCGAACAACTCTACCTCAGAACAATCAGAGAAGTTAGCATTGCATTCATCTCCAGTCCACACACCTGAACCAAGCAGCTTGGTGTGGACAGTCTCATGGAAGATGACCACTGCAGGGCCCAGGGTGGACAGGGGCACATCGAGGCCACAGCGGGCCGTGGTGGCTTTCAGTTCCTTAGTGAAGTGTTTCAGGTAGGCGTCCGACGCGTCGCCGAGGAACTTGAAGAGGTCATCGTGGAGACGGTCGGTGTGTGTGCGGTAGATGATGAGATCAGAGATGGCGAGTACCTTGAGTAAGAGTCGCGTCCTCTGGCAATGTTTGGAGCTGTTCCCCAGCAGACCCTCCGTGTCGATGACCACCACTTTGTGGGTAGGGTCAAAGGCTGCCCACACCCCGACTGTGCAGGACTCTTGTGTAGGGGATGTCTTGAACACCTCCCTGCCCATGAAGAACGTGTGGTTCAGGGTGTGGGACTTGCCCTCTCCCGTGTTGCCGAAGATGGACACCACCTTCAATAATCGGTCGGGTTCGCAATTCAGTTTCTTCATGAACGCTACTTCATCCTGAATCTGTCAAAGAGTGAATGTTTACAAGTTAAAAACAAAAAGTGGTAGTTATTCCAGTTAAGTTGTACACTGATGCTATGTAACCAAACATAATATTGATTCTCACAGTAAACTGGGAGGCCTAGGCCTTGTGTCAATAATTGCGTCTGACTAGGAAGTATGAAGTATGAAGTAATAAACAAAAAAATTGTTGCCGTGACCTGAGTCGTGGTAAGTGACAGTTTTGCTTGGCTCACCTGCATTTCCTCTTTCTCGTTGACCAGGAGAAAACTGGACACGTTCTCAAACAGTTTGTCTTCCTGAGCTTTGGTCTCGTTGGCTGCTCGAGCAGAAGAGGGCCGGACCGGGATTGCCTCGGCAGGTTTCGGGATTGCCTCGGCAGGTTTCGGGATTTCCTCTGCAGGTTTCGGCGGCGGAGGATAAGAGGTGAGCTGGTGTTTCTTCTGTTTACCTCCACTGTGGGTACGTTTCTGACAGTCTTGGCACAAGTTCAGCTTACAGTTGTGGCAGCGGACCACGGACCGATGCCGCTTGCCATTGCCTGCACCTCCGTTGCCTCCCCTGCAGTTGTCACAGTAGGGGACATGGCCGGGCCCTACCGGAACCCTTTCATGGTTCTTCAGAAGCTCCTGGTTGTGGAGCTCAAACTCACAGCGAACACACTGCAAAGTCTTACACTCATCACATTCAAACGCAGCCTCCTCGGAGGCACCACACACATAGTTTTCTTGACATATTAGACTGGTATTGACTCCTTTTTCTGAGGACGAGCCATGTCCACTCATTGTTTCTTACAGGAGGAGGTTTGGAACACAGTACAATGCCAAGTGGAATAGCTTTTTTGACTACAACGTCAATAATGTCCAATAGCACATGCTAACGAACCACACACAACAAATACTCTCAACTTCTGTGCTCTACAGAATAAATACGGTAATCAATAAGAAAACAGATTTGGCCAGAAATAACATAACCTTGGCATGGTTACAGCGCTCCCTTGTTGATCTATAAAAAGTACAGCAAGTGAAGTCAAAACGATTGAGCCAATTAGAAATTATTTCAGCAGCTTAAATTAAAAACGTATAGGCTATTTGCTGCAGTATCATGCAAATAATTAACTAGGCTAACCCAAAGCCAAACTATTTTTTCAGCAAGGTAGATCGTCAAGTACTTTGTTTGTCAAACAAAACAAAAATATATACCGGTATACAATGTAATGCCCTCAGCAGCTGCCACAACAACGCTAGAAATGTTTTAAAAACCATAAAATTACGTGTAAAAATGTCATTAAAAAAAACGATGCACAATTTCGTGCAACACAGTCAGTTACACCACCATCAAAACAATGAACTCTCCCTGAAGATGAATGTGCAAATGTTAACGAATCTGCTAACAGCTACAGCTCGCAATAATAAGCTTATTCTCGGTAAATATCCATCTTGGTGGATATTTGAGATATTCTTGACGAGTAGCTACTCACATGAAGTGTCGATGGACAAGAATCCGAATTTAAATATATTAGCAGGCCGACAATTTAAAGCACCAAAACAGTTCTAGACGTAACAGCTACCCAGCTAACGAACATCAACAATAACAACAACAACGCTGACAAACGCTCGCGTAACCGCGGGTTCTTCTTCAATAAAAGGTAGCAGACGGAATTGAAATTGGCACAGATTGAGTTTGAGGAGTCTTTAAAAGTGTTATTATTGCATCAATGTTTGTCCTCCGAGCCGTGTCATTGTTTTGTTCAGTGTACTAGCTCCCTCCCTCTCCAGAGCTAAGCTACGTTATTTTTGTTGCCAGGTCAGATCAGCTGATCAGATTATTTTCAGTCACAGGGTCAGGGGAGGGCAGAAGGAAGTTGTTAGCGTCCATGGGATTTGTAGTTCTTCTTTAGCCATAGAACAGAATTGATTGATTGAAATCTTTATTAACAGTTTGTAGAATTTACAGTACATTTTAAGCACAAACTCAATACAAAGACTGTCAACTGTGAGTGGACGACCCAATTAAGCATTACACTTGTTTACAACAGGGTCCACATTGTTCAATTCATCAAAACATTTAAAGACATACAAACATTTAGAGACATACAAATAGACATTTCTCTGTAGGTAAAGAACAGAACAGGAATTCATCATATGGGAAGCAAAAAAGGGAAAAGATACTATATACAGTGAGGGAAAATGGGGTGGGGGGGTGTGGGGGATTCAGATTTTACATAGGCCAGTTTCGAATTGCAGCCATCCGTAGGTGCCCTTTGAGAGCGGTTTTGAAGGAGTCAAGGGATTCACATGTCTTAATGACTGTTGGTAGGGCGTTCCACATTTTGGTGGCATAGGAGCGAAAAGAATTTAGTCCCTTGTTTGTGCCGAATCTGGGTTGTACATGGTTTGTTGCACTCCCTCTGGTGTTGTGGGTGTGGACTTCGTTTACATTAAGGAAGTATTTAGACAGGTACATGGGTATCTTGGTGGTGTATCGAATCTTGTGGACCAGACCCATTGCAAGATGCTGTACTCTGTCGTCGACCCTAAGCCATCCCAGCCTGTCAAAGTGGGCAGGGGTGAGGTGGGTTCGGGGGGTGAGGCCAAGTAGGAGCCTGACCAGTTTGTTTTGAGAGGTCTGGAGCCTTGTTTTAAGGGCCTTTGAGGTGCTGTGGTACCAAGAGGTGGATGCATAGTCAAAGAAACCTTGTACGAGGGCTCCTGTTAAGGTCTTCAAGGTGTTTTTGCTGACCAGTGAGGAGATCCTGTAAAGGAATCTTGTTCTTTGATTGACTTTTTTGATTACGTTGGTGGCCATTTTATCACCGGAAAGATTGGCCTCCAGGATGGAACCTAGGTAGGTAATTTCATCTTTTCGTGTGATAATATTGTCACCCACTCTAACCAAGAAGCCATCTGCCTTGCTGAGTTTACTATTTGATCCGAAGAGGATGGATTCAGTTTTTCCCAGGTGTAAGGATAGTTTGTTATCAGCGAGCCAGGTGCAGATTCTACCGAGTTCAGAGCTGAGGGTCTTTTCAACCTGCAGTTTGTTCCTGTCCGAGACCAGCAGTGCTGAGTCATCTGCGAACAGGAACAAGTTGCAGTCACAAGCTGAAGTCATGTCGTTAACATAAATTAGGAACAGTAAAGGCCCTAGTATGCTTCCTTGTGGGACGCCACAGCTCACTGGGAGGGGAGGGGACAGTGTTCCGTTCACCTCCACCATCTGTTCTCTCCCCTCCAGGTAGGATTGCATCCAGCTCACTGATGTGCTATCAAAACCAATAGCTTTAAGCTTGTTAACCAGTATGGAGTGGTTCACGGTGTCAAAAGCCTTTTGGAGGTCCAGCATGACCATGCCGCAGTATTTTCCAGCATCCACCTCGTGTTTGATGTGGTCGCTCAAATAGAGGAGGCATGTGTCAGTGGAGTGGGATGTTCTGAAACCAGATTGGAACTCGTACAGCAATTTACAGAACAGAACAGAACAGAACAGAACAGAACAGAACAACAACAGGTAAGTGCTTGTCTATGAAGTCTATGTAATAGTGGCTCTGCAGTGCAGGGTGACAGGTTTGAACCTTATCTAAGGTTTGAACTGCATGGCCAAATTGTGTCTCTTTATAGACAGAACCTGTATTCTCAGTTGAGATTCTGGTTGGTTTACATTACTGGTCGTCAGTAGTCAGGCTGCATTCAGGTGTTAATGGCAATACCAAAATAAATCGGAAGTACATGAGCCAGAGCTCAAAATTTGGGCTCCTAATCTGAGCATTATATGAAAATATGCCAGAATTTGCATAACTTTCCAGAAAGGTTTTAAGTAATAAGTTGCTACCCCGCCCCGTCCCATCCCGTCCCACACAAGTGATACTTTTGTCCCTCAAATGAACACTTTGGATCTAGTCAACCTATCTGCAATTGTGTGTGTGTGTGTGTGTGTGTGTGTGTGTGTGTGTGTGTGTGTGTGTGTGTGTGTGTGTGTGTGTGTGTGTGTGTGTGTGTGTGTGTGTGTGTGTGTGTGTGTGTGTGTGTGTGTGTGTTACAGTAGGCTACACAAGTGAGAAACCAACAGTGAGTGAGTTAGTGAGTAGTAGGCTACATGTGAGAAAAGCCCGGGTCGCCGGCCGTTTTACTGCACGGGAGGCCGTGGCTGCGTTACTTTGAGGTCGGGCCCTTCCAAGGGAGACAAAATGCAAATTCAATCAATCAGTATTTACATTACTGTATACAGCAGACTTACAGTTGGCGGTGGTGGTTCAGGGGTAGAGTGCCTGGATGGTAACCGCAAGGTTGCCAGTTCAAACCCGGGCTCCCCCAGAGTTACTGTCGAAGTGTCCTTGAGCAAGACACTGAACCCCTAATTGCTCCCGATGTGCTAGTTGGTGCCTTGCATGGTTTCCGCTGCCATCGGTGTATGAATGTGTGAGTGAATGGGTGAATGTAATGCACAATCTCTGTAAAGCGCCTTGGATAAAGGCGCTATATAAATGCACCATTTACCATTTACAGTTACACCATCTTGTTTGCTTTTCTTTCAATAACAAACAAACATGAGATGACAGCATTTATTCCTTTTGGCACCGTGCTGTAGTGTAGTTAAACTCATAATGCTGTTATGGGTTTAATCTAGTTTACAAATTACTCCAGACAAATTCCACCAGGCAAGTGAATATTGGAACAACTCTTATTATAAGAAATAAGTGTTGAAATAAGTGTTGTGCTTAAAGCACTGGCAGCAACATGTATAAACTTTCCTCTTTGACTCTGGATTTGAACCCGGTGTCCTGCACATGTGCTCAAATATTGCTTGCTCAAGGAAAAACTTTTAATCTTGGCCATCAGGTCAAAATGTGTGCCAAAACCTGTGTCTAGGTGAGACATGGCCTTTGACACGATCTAATTAGATCATGAGACATTTAAATGTCTCAATAGAAGAGCAGGGAGATAAAAAGATAAGAGGCTTTGATGACAGCAAAGGTTGCACCTCTTACATGCTGGGTCAGCTCAGTGCTGACCACTCCATATAATGTCATCATGAGCTGGCAACCACTCTGCCAGGGATTCCCAAACGTCTCAGCTCAAGATCTAACATATACATTTGCAGTGTCCCAGGGAATCAAATACATTATGAACTAACCACTCAAGCCCTATATTTAATAGTGAAAATACAGATCTAAGCTCACAACGTGTGCAACACGTTTTACTGTAAAACAGAAGACAATGGTTAAAGATCCACTGTTTTAGGTGAGCCAGTATGTGAGCGGCACACCACACACAGTGTGTGTGTGTGTGTGTGTGTGTGCGTGTGTGTGTGTGTGTGTGTGTGTGTGTGTGTGTGTGTGTGTGTGTGTGTGTGTGTGTGTGTGTGTGTGTGTGTGTGTGTGTGCGTGCATGCATTCATCATAACACCACACTAAACACCTAATTTCTCAGACCTTGCCATCTCTAAATGGTATGATAATATAATAGATGTAAAATGAGTTGGCACTGGCAGGCCTAGTTCAGGCCAGGGAGGTGTTGCAGCGAGTTTAGCCTGTAGGGGGAGGTGTTGTACCAAAATCGTGTCTCAAAAGGCCTCTGTCAATTCCATTGACAAATGGTCTATTCAGACCTTCCTCCTGGCTTCCTCTCCCACATCAGTTGAGCAGCTATTGTTACTCTGTCAACAGCTGGAGAGTTTTTCTGCTCAGATGTCAGCTGCAGGTGCAGCAGAAGCAGAAGCACCGCTGTCGCATGAGCCAAGTAACAGTTCCATTTCAGGCTTTTTCAGGGTGACTATGTTCACACCAATGTCTAGAGTCTATAGAGGATGTATATATTACAAGTAATCGACGGTGTCCAATTATAGGCCATGAAGGGTCAAGTGAATGCAATTTCTCATTCCAGCCAAATAAACTGCTCATGAGATGATTTCACTATTAAGTTCCACTTTTCTGGCTATGGAGTGAGCTAAAATCTGTAACTGTAAAACCACCCATAACGGTGCTGGGAAATGAAAACCTTCATACACTTTGCAAATGTTTGCTTTACAATGCCTATAGTCGTAATGAGCAAATTCAAAACATTGTTAAACTTTAATAATAGGCCTATACTGGTAAATAACAGCTAAAGCACAAAGAAGGTGATGTACTTTTCCACCTCCTATCACAATTATCCAACTGTACAAGGCCGAGAAGATGTGATGTTGTCAGACACTGGAAAATGTTTTTTCAAAATATTTGTGGGGTGTGGGAGCGCGCAGCTTTAAACAGGGCAATATTCCTTATCTGTCTGAGCCTGCAGGAAATTCTGTGTGCATTGTGTAGTAAGGTCTCTGCTTCCTGTTGTTCCTCAATCTCTCATTCTCTCCTCTCGTTCTCTCCCCCTTTCCCCCACCACCTGGAGTGTGAGTGATAGGGAGTTTATTCCCCACGGCAGGAAGACAACATCTGGTCTCCCTCCACATCAGCTCCCGGCCATGCTACACTTCTGACAGCTGTGAGTCACAGTGTTGTTCCTCAATCCAAGGTAAATGTCGCACACAGGAAACAGCCTTTTAATATCTCTATTTCCAAAGTGCCCTTTTTGTAGAAGAGGCAATTCTCTAACAATACCGGCCAATTAACAAGCAGGCCTCAAATTGGGACTAAAAATAGAAGATGAAGTGCATGCAATTACAGTAGCATGCATTGCACATGCTTGACCTTTCACAGCAGAGGTCACCGTCAGCAATGCACTGCTCTTTCAGTTGTCAGTTGACGCTTTTCCGCTTGACGGTGGTTTGAATCAGTGCTTATATGCAGTGCCCCAACCCCAAATACATCTAGCTTGCATATCTTTCATTATAAACATGTTTTGCTGAGTGCGTTCCCACGCTCCTAGAAGGGGTCAAGCATTAGTATTTCACTTGTTTGCATGACTAGACATGCAGAAACATATCCTGACACAGATTTGTAATCTGCTTAGTAAGGGACTCTCAAATGTGTGCAGCTTAGCTCACTGGACACGTACAAGATATACTGGAGCAGAAAAATACACTTAACTCTTAACCCTAGCCCCGGTTCTCTGACAGACCACCAGAGAAGATACAGTGCTGATATTTTTGTAAAGACACCAATACAATAGCACAGCTATTGGTAAGCACTAATGTCCTGCTACCCCATTCAAATTTAATTTAATTTAATACAAAGTTGGGAAACATATGCTTACGGTTAAGGAAATTAGCCCTACTAGAATAATAAAATGTATAAACAGAGCCGTGTATTCTCTCTGTCTCTCTGTCTGAACCAATTCTTCATCTACTGAAGAGCAAAAACAGTACATTGATTTCCCATCTCATGCCAAATCTGACAACAATAGAGAAATCTGTCGGTGATAGGTGTTAAAAGATTACTGATCCCCCCCCCCCCAAACACACACCCCTTTAAGCCAGAGATCCACATGGCATAGAAAACAAGTGGCTGACACGAGATAAAGTGATAAACCATCCATTTGCATAAGATTTCCTGCATAATGTGTCTTTAAGTGGAGATTCACCGCCATGCCTAGGCTTGAGTGGTGGGGATTAGGGCAGGGTGGGTGCTTACATCACATCAGATCTAAGGGGACCCCCCATAATGGAACTCTAGTCTAGAGGATTCCCTCTCCCTTCCTATGGAATCAGTCTTATTTTGAAGGTGTCAGTTTGGGATCAAACTGCAAGCCTGTAATATGCCCTGGCTACTGTAGATTCTGTATGAAATAACATCCTCGTTCCTCTGTGAGAACCCAAAGAACAGCGGTCCTGAACCATTCATCTGTCTTTAGCCCCAAACATATCTGGTATAATATAGGGTTTTATGTTGGGCGGATTTAACCGCAGTCACACAGCCTATCCTCCACTATTGTAGCGAGACAGGATACAGCCCTTTCCCAGGTCATCTCTCTCTCTACCACCTTGTGGTCTCTGGACCAAGTGATTCATGGGAATTCAGACCTCAGTGCCCCCCCCCCCCCCCCCCCCCAAAATTACAATTCGCAAATTTGCCGAATCGATTTGGTGGCCACTCACTAGTATTATGTCATTGCTTATGACGGTGTTGGAGTATTCTTATGTTGTACGTGTAGCATGTCCCAGTTTCCATAAGTAAAGCCCAAGAGTTGTTTTTTTGTGGCCTTGCCTTCTCACTCAGTGCATCAATTCAGTTACCCCCGCTCCATTAAAGCCTGGCTGGGGTCCAGAAACAGTGGGACTAATCCCACTTTACCCTCCAGAGTGCATCATAGGCCATAGGGGATCTGCATCCCCGTCCCCCCACCCCTTATGGATCATTGGGATGTATACTGCCGCTACAAAGCTGTCAAACAACTCTGTAGCAGAGCTGCCTGTTGAATAACTATACGGATGGTGTATATAAATTGATGAAAAAGTATGTTCTATCTATTACACACCCCATGAAGCGTTGAATTCATGGGCATTTTTTAGTTTTTGTTGCATTCTTAATTAAGCCAATAATTTGATGACCAGCGGAGTCGAGTCAGTCGACTTGCAGAGACTCCACCGGTCTCTGCAATTGTTTCGGGGGGGGTGAGCTTTGAGATCTACGATTCGTAAATATTGTAAAATAAAATACAATAATGCTTTGAATAGATTTTCACGTAATGACATGGCCAAAATAGGGATGCCAGGTTGAAAGTGGGTAAATTATTTTTAAATGCACACTTCTCCAATGCAACAGTGTGTGGCTGTGTGCACTGCAGCTAATTGCCCTCTTCCATAGTTTATATATAGGAAGCAGCCTATTGAATCGCTTGTTTACAGTAATACTGTATGCTTCCTCAGTCCATCCATCAGTCAAGAACAGGTAATCAAGACATCTATTGTGAAGCACAAATGGGATCTTGATAATTACCCCAAACAACATAATCAGTATGTCTGGACTCTGGACTGCACCATGGTCAGCCTAATGTCAGACGTTTGTGTGAGTTACTGTTAAGATTGGGGTAGAAGATTATAGGGCACAGGTTCTCAACATGGGGTCCTGGGACCCTGAGGGACTTGGTACAAGTAGGCCAAGAATTATTTGTATGCCTATTGCCTGTGCACTAGGTAATTGCCAGCTTAGTGATTCATGGGAATTCAGACCTCGGTGGACCCTCGGTGGAGCATCAGGGAATGGCCCCATCCCCTGATGCTCACACCTTAACATGTGCTGTGGTGTCTCATGTCCGTCACCTGGCCGGTGATCTAGAGGTCAGAGGTCAAAAGTAAGAGCACGATACTTGTTCGGCATGAGGAGACACATATGTGTATTGAAGTTTTATTGCCGACGGTCAAACGGTTCATGAGCTACACGTATGCACGATCAAAGTTTGCATTTTCAATAGAGTCCTATAGCACCACCCTTTGGCCAATGGTCGTGGGCTTCGCATCCTCACCGTTTGGCATGGCCCTCTACCATATTACGGCGTTTCACGAAAACCGACTGCACGGTCCAGCCAGAACTGCTATTTTTGGTGGAAGGAGAAGACAAAAACAGACAAAAACAATAAGGGACCAAGTCCCTTCAGGACTGCTTGGTCCCTTAACAATTATTATTAATATCAGTGCAAAGCCAATCAATCAGTGTCCATTGGTCCCTGCAAAGCGTGAGAATTGAAAGTTCTCACAGCGAAAAACAGCACAAGAACCCCACCCTAGGAAAGTCATTAGAGGTCAGAGTCTTTGAACATCTATTAATTCCACGTGATGAGAAACTGATAACAATCACAGGGCTCTCACACTCTGGTCTTTGAAACACCATCTTGTTTTCTCCTCATGTAGTTACAATTGGCTCTAGATAAATCCACCCGGCAGCACATGGCCTTTCAAAGCATGATTAGAATCAATAGAAACAGGAAAAATCTGCCGCAATTGGCTGATTTATCTCATAATTAGGATGATATTTTCAAAGCTTTCCATATGAACGGACTCCAAATAAACACAAAGCCTCATCCCCTGCCATAACAGGGGATGATGGAAAAGGATGTTTTTTGTTTTGTTTGCAGAGATTACTCACCATAGTCAATAGAACCAGAAGACCGCTATATTGGACTTTTTGTCCTGACTTTAAACCACTTTCAACATGGCAACCCAGTATTGGGCATTATAGGACAAAAGTTGCATTAATGTAGGCTATTAAATCCATTCATTAATGCAGACAAGTGCATTTTCTAGCTACTGTACATGACACTGTTGACTGATGTTGAATACAAAGTTATGTGTGTTAATTAATTGCATACAAGTTAAATGTTCTCAAATAGAAATGGTAATTGGTGGATTAGAATTCTCCAAAATACAGATCTGCATCGGACCCAAAAATCGGTCAGGCTTTTATAGTCACCAACACTCCATGCAGTGTCAGCTTGTTTCATGCAGTGGAAAAGCAGTGGTGGATTCTGGGGTGACCCTGGAGTCGGCTCTTATCTGCATTTTATTGAATGAGTTTAGCCAAATCTTTAACACATGCATCAAGATGTTCCAAAGGCAGGGAAAGGGCATACGATTAAAGCAGTACATGTTTAATCTTATCACATGGACATCAAAAGGCAGCCTGCAGAGAACTAAAAGATCTGATTACTAACATTTACTTGACATTTTGGCATGTCATTGGGAACAACCAGTGCTTGAATGTAACTAAGGAAAAGCTGCTCACTTTGAACGCCCTTATCACTAAGCAGTGGCACATGCGCCATAAAAGGCTATTCAATGAGAAAACAATATGTTTACATTGCCAAAGCAAAACAAAAAAGCCTCAGATCTAACATGTGTTTAGCGGTAGCTGCTCTGTTTATATGTACAGCAGGTATAGTGGTCTACTCGGTACAGACAATGCAGGATGCAATGGTTAGTCCTTAGGGCTAACTTTCTTTTATCGCAACAATTCACAAATCTTGCTGCTGTGTTTGCACATTGTTGTATTTCTCCCAGTAGGTATGGGAGTAAAAAAAAAAGATCATTGGTCATGTTTTTGACTCCATTACACAGCTATGTGTGTCCCTGTCCCTGGGTCCCTGGGTCTGTCTGTCCCTGGGTCTGTCTGTCCAAGCAAGAAAATAGCTTGGTTGGTTTTCACCATTTCTCAACCGTTTCGGACGCGGGGCTTGCCGGAAACGGCCCGGCCCGGCCCCCTGGGGGAACTCCTGGGGGTCTGGATGTTTCGGGGACCCCCACACGGTAACTCTGTCATTTCTCAGAGTTGCACCACTCACTTCATACGGGTGTGATTTTTAAACTCACTTTGGCTGTGTGTAATGTGGGAATGTGTCTCTGATGTCTTAGTATAGTGGGCAACACAATGCTAACACAATGTCAAAAAAGAAGAAAAATAACATTGTCTACATCTACCTTCTCGCTTCACTGATATATTATATATTTATTTTGTGAAGAGAGAATCTTGCAGCTCATATCGCAGGTATGAATGAAACAGAACACAGAATTCATTTCCTTTTCCTTGCTTTAAGAAGGGCTCTGTATATTGTCTACAGCGGGTTACATACTGTGAAGCGGCATTGAGATCCAGTTGGTCTGTGGGAAACACAGCTCTCTTTCCTGTTCTTTGAGAGAAAAACGCTCTGTAGAAATATGGCAGGAAACCTCCAGGGCCTTTTGATACTGGCTAAGAAAAGTGAGTCAGAGTATTGGAGTACATAAGTGTTTACAGTCCACATAATGTCAAGGCCATCTTTATCACCCTGGCAATCTCTAATGCACGGTGGAGGTACAACCTCTGTGGAAGTGAAACAAGCAGCTATTACAAGATGTTTATCACAACGATGTCAAAACAAGTCACGCACACTTACCTTTATTTATTGCATTTTTCTTTTGCAATGTAAGAAACTGCTGATATAGAATATACTGTATGTACAATATAGGCCTACAGTACGTACATACTGTAGAATATACTGCATACTTGATACAGTCCTATACACCTACGTATATGTATGCATTATGTGCCTTTCTCAAGGGCACTTCGGCACAGACACCTTAGATGTAATACTAGCCAGGCTCTAGTCACTGGCTTTGCAGCTGAAATACACCCTCATGTGAGTGCTGTCAGGGAACCCGAACTAGCGACTCTGCCAAATGTATGTAAAATGCATGAACTAAATGACAACCAGATCAAACAAAACATGCTTTAACAAACAAAACCACTGGACATTACCGTTTAAATCTGTAAACAAACATTTCAAACAAAGCAACCAGTTTACCTCACCAATTCAGCCATTTTATTGCAATCACAGAATAATGTAGCCTATTGACAGCAGCAGTCAGCAAAGGAGGTGGAAATTAACAGTTTTAACTGATCACACAATATATTTAAGTTAAGAATTTGACAATTGTGTCTCTACTGCTTTTACTGTGACTGGTATCGGACTCAGTCATTACTGATTGCTGACTATTTAGTGATTGCTGAGTGCTGTGACTAGTCAGACTGCTGATTGACTGGAATCTCCACCCATAAGGAATTCACCGACCGCAGTGACAAAATACATTTTAACAATGACAGCATTGACACAGAATAATAGACTATATGCATCAGTACCAACCAGTCCATCCACGTTCCCACAGATACTGTCACGCTGTAGTTCAATGGTTTCTGTTGTGATTTCGGTCACAAAATAGGTGGTCCCTATTACTAAAGACTCAAAGAGTCTCCCTGTAACTAAGGGTTGTGAGTGACGTTTCAGTTGAGTCACGTGCGCGCAGAACAAGATGAAACCAGGCTGTATCACACGGCAAGTTCTGAGGTTTTTGTGCACACATGGAGACACACAGTATTGGACACATGTGACCAAAAGATATGAGACAAGGACAAGAACAAAATGAATAGGAATAGAACATTCGTCATTGTACACAGACGTCAATTTATCTAATAAAGTAAAACAGTAAGTTGATGGTCATGGTATCAAGGGTATCAATATGCTTACGCAGATGAGTGATTCACCACATGTTATGTGTGAACTGTAGATAGAGCAGATAAAGTTCATAATTCATAACACGAAGGATTTTGTGCCAGGGACCCTATTGTCTCTCGAGCCAGGCCAGGCTGTTGACTCACACCATTTTCAAATGTTTCCATCATGCAAAGGAAGCACTGAAAATGATGGGAATTGTTTTGAAGATATGTAAAAGAAATCTGTGAATAGAAATGACAAGCTTGAGCTTCCATTCTACATATAACCTTCCTGTATAGGTAAACATATACAGAGACCCCCAAATAGGATTTGTGTTTTTAATATATTTTAAATAGCCTATATTTATAGGATTATAGTGGTTAAACAATAATAATAATAATATCTCAAACTTTTTCAAACTAATTTAGCTGGGGACCCTGGACCCCACTTAGAGAACCACTAGCATCTTCTTTTGCTACAATGTTCTAGACTAGAGCTTGAACATGATGACACAACCAACAGGGGGAGCTGCAGTCCAGTCGCTCCACGTCAGTAGGACCAGTATTGCTTTTCCTGTTCTCTGAAGCAGCTCTGGTGTGGTTTCTGAGGAGAAATGTTGTTCCATCCCTTTTTGTTCAGGCCTCTACTGTTGACAACAAACACTGTGCGACGTTGATGAAAGAGCGAGATAACGTCACTCACCGACTGCAAAGGGCCATATGGTGTACTCTGGACCGTCTTGTTGTGTTGCCATGCAGGCCCGGTGGGACTGGCTGCTATGCCAACACAGAGCATTGTGTTTAGCAGTACACACACACACACACACACACACACACACACATGCACGCATGCACGCACGCACGCACACACACACACACACACACACACACACACACACACACACACACGCACACACACACACACACACGCACACACACACACACACACACACACACACACACACACACACACACACACACACACACACACACACACACTCTCTCTGTATCTCTCTCCCTCTCCAGAGAGTTTGATTACTACTACACATTGATTTAAGGCCCTCAGCATCCACCTTACCCCACTCCTCTCTCCAAAAGTGTGGCATTTAAGTTCACTCACTGTGACTCACAGATGATGTCACTCAAAATATTTCACCCCCCCCCCCCCTGGTCCATACGCCCTCTGCCAGGCATGGGAGGCCTATCAAATGAAATTAAAGCGCATCGAAAGTGCCGTTCCTCAAGGGTTTGGCCGGGCTAATGAAGCAAGGATCCAGCTCCCTGGATTGGGCTCTAATTGCGTCAGGCCTGATTCAGTCACCCCTCCTGGTCCAGACAGATTGGATTAAAACATCCCGTGGTTGTTGTGAGTCATGTTCTGTTTGGATGAGGGGACAAACAGCCACATCAACCCCAGACATTGATGGATGAATTAAAGAATGGCCTTATATCATTGCACAATGATGGATGAGTCTGTATTGGTTGTCTCGGCTTATGATGTTCAACAAACAAGCACTTACATCAGCCGGCAATTAGTACTTTTACAGTGTCGCAAGACTTGGTGTCACAACCTTTCATGGTGACATATTGCAAGAATCAAGCCAAAAATCCAATACTTACTTGCGCAAGCAGAGCGCGCAAGTATTGTGGTCTTGCTGGTACGAATGCACGTGTATGCTTGTGTATTGATGGTGACGTAATTAAGATATGTATCAATGCCGGGTTATAACTGGCTAAAGATAGGTTTCAGATTACATACATGTATACATTCTTTATTACTTCACCATCAAAAAAACTGTTATAACCCGACTTTAGTATTTAATTTCAATGTTTTACAGAGAGGCTGAGATTTGAAAGTTCATAGCGGTCAACAGTACTTGCGCTCTGCTTGCGCACTATTGTGCAACGCGCAAGTAGGCACTCGACAGAGTGCAGTTCTAGTTAATCAAAGAATTTAGCCAAGAATCAAGCGAAATTCACTCTTTTGGTCCATTATTCCATTCTTGTGCTAACCAATCCACATGACACGATTGTGTCAAATTTGAGGAATGTATCTGATTCAGAATCAGCTTTATTGTCAAAGTGAAAGATTCCCTGTGGGTTACTGCCAAAGCATTAGCTATTGTTTGTCTTCAATTAGTGTGCAGTCCTCCCAGTAGTTTGTGGTGGTCTGTGACCACACACAGAAGCTCTGCTGTCAGGCAGGAGGAACCCACAGTGAGGTCAGATGATCCCTAGCGGATGGAACTGACCTCGGGGCAAGGGCCAGTGTGAGGGGAGGCTTGGACTCTAAAGTGGTTGGACTCCATTAGTAGCCCAATCACTTTCTCCTTAACGCACTTCCAGGGTGACCTTCAGCCCTCCACTGACCACCCCAAAGTCAAGGGTCAGGGTTCAGGCTGAGTCCACATTAGCATGCAGGTGGAGGGTCCAGGCAGGGAGGGGATCGGTCAGCCATTCAGGTCAGTGGTTGGCTGAGCATGGGGTCCTGAGGACATGACCTCACTCCACTGCTCAGCATTGTGTATGCTGTGTGCATTCGGTTCATGGGATAATGACTGTGGTATTAATCCATCGATACCAAGTGAGGAGAGCTCATCATAATGAGGTCTTTGGAAGGTTTGGTATTTTGCATTTTGCATAATATTGAATTGCTACGTTTCTATTCAGGCTATGAATTTGTTACTTTTTTACTTTTTTTAGTCAGTCTAGAGTTTAGTTTGTGTTTTATGTCCATTCAAGAATCACAATGTAACCATTGTAGAAAGCTTAGCTTATGTGCGCGCTCTTATAGAAAGCTTAGCTTATGTCTGTGCTCTACCTTGGTGACCCCCAGGGCCCAATATCCACTCCATCCCTCTCCAAGGGGCCCTAACAGAGCTTAGTGAGGGGCCATTATTGATTAGCCAGTCTCTATTAGCAGCTCCTCTAAAGCCATCTATAAGAGCTGCCAAATTGACAGCGTACTAAATGACCATACACTCTTATAGTGTTTATCAGTTGTCATATGATAGATTTAATTGTTTCACACATTATTGTCTGTCTTCATAAACACAGTATAGATCTTCCCAACTGTACGTTTCCGGTGAATCTATTTGTACGTTCAGGAGTGACAACAGCGATGGTGGTAGTCCAGCAGATGTTCAGAGCAGCTGGAGAATCCTCTATGTAGCACGAATTGGCTGAAATTGATTTTGGAGCATGTGAACAGTGTATAAAGGCATCATTATGACAACTTAATGTTGCTACTGAGCGTACAATTTACAACTTAGGCATGTAACAGATGTTCTTCAGAATAATTTGCAAAGTACAAAGTTCCCTTGCCTGATTGGGGGTATAAGGAAAGGGGTGTTGTTTGTTTCCTTTGTTAAAATGTGCTTTTATTGAAAGGCCTTTCCATCATTTACATTTGTAATTGTTATTGTTTTATTCTCTTAGAAGTGGTGTGATAAGTGATATATTTTGGTCAAAACAAAAACAAAAGATTGTTAAAATGTTTTATTTATTTCAGTAGCAGGCCTCTCCAGCTGTTTAGTAAACTTTTTTTTGTTCTGCTCATTCTATTTTCACTTGTCCTACTGTATGAGTTCTCACTCCTGATTAGATGAAATTGGTAACACAATCTGAAAATGTTTTTTTGTAAACTAATGAGTTGTAGAGATGAGGAGACCCCTGTTGTTGAACAAACCACATACAGCAATGATTGCTGTGGAAATATAAGCAATTTAACACAGTATATAAAAAAAACTTAACATTTCATGGTTTTATTCTGTTTTTGATTTGATTATTTCTTAGCACTTTGCCATTTTATTGCTCCTATAAAGGCCATTATTATATTATTACAAGTCACTGGTAAGTGCCATGAACCTTTGTAAACCAACAACAGGGTACGTGGTGAGGATTAGAATGGAATCAGAATGCAAGTATGAGCTACAAAGTAGGTAACAAGTAGACTTCAAACCTGCTATCTATCTAAATAATATAGGACACTATAAGTAAACAACATACTGTGTACATACTAGCATCTATATCTGAATAACAACTATTCAAATAGTTCATTTCAGGACAGTATGCAGTAAAATCTTGGCAACTACGGGGCAAGAAAAAAACATGATATTCTTATGTACCTGTACACAAGCTGTAACAAATAAAACAAGGAAATTGTTTCCATGAACCTACATTTTTGGGCATTTCCGTGTCCTCACTGTACCTTCAGTACTGTTATTGCCACAGTTACAGGGTTGTGTACATGGTCTGGATCAGATAACATCATTTGAGCCACAGTGGTCTGGCATTATGAGTGAGATGCCATTCATTCATATAGTGCAGGGGTTTTCAACTGATTATGAACCAGGGACCACCACCCTGACTGAGAATGAACCTGGGGACCACCACCCTGACTGAGAATGAACCTGGGGACCACCACCCTGACTGAGAATGAACCTGGGGGACCACCACCCTGACTGAGAATTAACCTGGGGACCATTGTTGTGTTGGGAGGGGGGATACCGTCGTGGTGTGGGGGAAAGAAATTAACCTTCCATATTAAACTCATGTTGCAAATATGAATCTTCACTTTCCTACATTACTAAATGCATGGTCAGGGACCACATGCAACACCTTCACGGACCACCAGTGGTCCACGGACCACCTGTTGAAAACCCATGATATAGTGTGTTGCATTATAACACGTTATCAACATTGTCTAGTATTAACGACATTTACCCTGATGTCCCTATTTGAATTTTGAGCAAGGCATTATAGGTGACAATTAGGCCTATACATGTATAGGCCACTCCATCGTTTGCCACGTGATGAAAATAGCTTATCTCTCTATCTAGGAGCTCACATGTCACATACAAAGACTTAAAGTATAACTCCAGGCTAATATGTTAATATAGGTTAATACGCCACGTGAGCATTGCTTTTCTTGATATTTTTTTACTAACCGGATCATGGTTGCACATTTTCTGAGAGCTGGGAGTTATAACAATACGTTCAAACTTTAAAGTGTTTGTGCTTCAATTGTCATTTAGGTGGCTGTTGAAACCGCAGGCTGTGCAACTGCTACACATATCAACAGGCTCTAAATCATGTACTGACACAAATGAATAGATTCAGGTCACACCACATAATGTGCTTTGTGGACTTGACTTTATATATCTGTAATTTCAGTATAATTTGAGCACACTCACATTCCTCAGTAATATGTAGTGTTTTCTTGCAGTGTTTTCATGACTACAAAAACCTTTCACCTAGTTTTGTTTGGGATTCAAGGAATTTGGAGTTATAGGGTTCCTCTAAAAAGTGTGTGTGCTCCTGGGCTTGAAAGTGCTTTTCACCCAGGCACGTGCACATGTTTCTGCAACGTGATCAATTCTCAGACGTGGAACCCCCCCCAGCTCCCCCCCCTCCTCACCCTCCTTTCGCCCCTCCAGCTCGTCTACTATATGCCTCAGCCCACTTCTCATCTGAGTGCAGAAAGTATTCTCAGAACAAAATGTACCGGGTATGAAAGCATGGGGTGTATTTATTTATAATTTCTGTGACTGACTGGATGCACTGTAATAAACAAGATAGGATACTTCCTCCACCAATAGACTTGTACAAACCTGGCTTTGTTATATAATGTTGAGTTAATGATGCCTGACAGTTAAAAGGTTGAAGTCACAGAACATATATGTCCATATGCCATTTTTAGTGAACAAAAATGTAACACTTAAGTTATTCATCAGCAAAATCCAGACAGAAGTTTACACTGTCAGGTTACATTAATGCTTTGCTGTGTACTTCCACCAATTTCGAGAGTTGAGAGCTTGCAACAAATTAAGTTTTACAACTGCCCACTGCTTGGCCATGTGATACTACTGTATGTGAGCATGAGGCAGACATGTTTGTACATGAGTGAACACTCATGCAGAGAACATACAGTAGGCTATATTTAGGATCTGAAAACAGCTAAGGGAGATACTTTGACGTGTAGGCCTAAAATGCAAACACTATCCCAAATCAGTGATGCAAAAAGGTATATTTTAACCACATATTCTGGAGTGAATTTTCAATGAAAATGGCAAAGAGTGTGTAGAGGGAATTATGGAAACAAGGAGGGGACCAAGTACAGACCTCTGGGGGGCCCCGGTCAGGAACGTTGTAAGAGTACCTTCAGACAAAACTGAACACTACCAAAGATGTTTTTATTAAAATATTTATTTATTATTTATAAAGAAAACAATGCATAAATAATATTTACAAATAACTTCCCCACATCCATTAAAAGGTAAAGTTGTAGAAAATAAAAGGAAACATCAGTGTGCTGTGCATTTAAGTCACTTTTTCCTGTTTTCACAAAGCACGTGTAGTGAGTGACTATTTTTGTGTCGAGTAAATATAGCGTACAGTAATGAGGGGAGATACAATTTCTGGTAGTGCGACTACCTGTGCTCCAAGCCTGAGGCACGCTGGTGGCTAACCTGGTAAGATTGCATACCATATATAAATATATCTCTGGGCTATTTTCTGCAGGCAATCTCCTGCCTTTCCCATCTCTCTGTGGATTTTGGACTTCATGTGGCCAGTCAATGACATAAATGGTAAGCACATATGACATACCTATGCCTTATATGACTCCATATTTGGGCAAGGTTTCATCCTGATATCAACACCACTGACTTTCATTAAATGAAAGATAAATAATATAAAACATACTGGATTCGTGTGTACAAGAAATATGGCACTGATCTGACTGACTCACAGACAGACAGACAGACTCATTTCTAGACAGCTTGCCTCACTGCCACACTGTAAAAAAAAAAAAGCCACAACCCAGTGAAAACCTTGACATTCAGCGCAGGAGCGGATCAACCTGGGTTGGACAACGTGATACAAATGCACTCTCAGGACACAGGATTACATAATATAACGACGTACACAAGCGATGACTTGTACCGTACAACCTTCCTGATAAGGAGTGCGTTCAAAGCCCCGTTGCAGATGCCAGTGGCAAGCATTATCAGTCTATCACACAGTGGTCACCACCGTGTGATGTCTGTTCGTTCAGAAGTTTTGCACATCGCAAAACTGTTATTATGGAAAAAGTGTTACTTAAACTTTATTTTATACTTTCAAAGTTTTTTCAAAAGTAGTGAAAATAACCGCTCTACAAGCTCACAACATGTTGCATGTGAGCTTGTACAGTTATTTTGAAAATGTTTGGAAAAGTGTTAAAAGAAAATTGACATCATCACGAGGTATATGGTCAGAAATACTGTGATATTTCATTTTGTCCATATCGCCCTGCAGGCCTAGTTCAGAACAAGTTGCAGGGCGGCTGCCTCTATAGAGAAGAGGTGGTCGTCCTCTACCCCGGGGCAGTAGAGCCTCATGAACTCGGCCAGGCGAAGGAGGTACTCGATGTTGTGTCCCGTGTTGCCCCTGCAGATGGCGATTTGCGCTGCGATGTCCGTGTCCGAGGCGGGGCCGAGGTAGATGGGGTTGTCTGAGGTAGCGATGTAGACGAGGGCCAGCAGCTTGCCCTGGCCCTTCTCTCTGGGGACGAACTCCACCATCTTTGTCATGTAGCCACCCAGCACCACCTCTCTCACGTTCAGGTACCCCAGGCACTGTTCAATCTGGGAGCCGGTCACCTCGTAGGCCACTCCCCAGGTGCAGGCCTGCATGGTGGTGGGGATAACAGAGCACAGCATGTAACTTCAATATAAGCACATCGACTGTCTATTGGTGCTGGGCCAATAAGGCTAACGTTGAGAAAAGCAGAGCCTGCACACCAGCTAAGGAATCGCCTTTGTTGGCAAATAAGGTACAAAGTCAATATTGACCTGAAGAAGACAGCTTCGAGGGTCATAACGTTGTCAAGCTTAACGTTGTCAAGCATTTGTGGTTATTTTCCATGTAGCTGGAGTGCGGGCTCTATTTTATATAGAAACTTCTATAGAAACAAATTAAACGATAATGCAAGACGCAAGATGCAATTTCTCATAATCTATTCAGAACGCTTTCTTTACCACTGAACATAACCTTTGTTATGTTTTGTCCATCACTGGAGAAAGTCTGCTTTAACCACATGAACCCTAGCTTCCCTGTTGTAGGATGTTGCATGTTATAGTAGGCAAACATCTATCTATAAATGCGCCACGTCTCTCCCATATATTCTGACACAGGTAGGCCTACAACGGGTATTGCATAGCTGGGTGAGGCATGGATCTCCAACATAAAATGGAAAGCAGTATAAACCACACATGAACCTTATTGGGCAAACATTCAGCAAAACATATTTGAGCTACAAGCTTGCCTTATTATATAGAGATTTGGTGTAGAGGGAGGTAAAGGTAGGGGGTGAAGTACAGACCACTGTCAGCGAATAATATAGGGTTTATTACGAGCGGTGCATGAATAATCTAAGCTCTGGGTGCATATTCTGTTTTCACTTTGAGGCTGCTGACACTACCATTAGTATGTTGTTGGATGTAAATCATTCCAGACAGACTGATAGCTTTCCCTGTTGATATGTTCAACATTCAAGTGTAATGTAAACCATATATCATATTAAAGAACATGCACTGTAGGCCTAATATACAGCAACATCCAAATAGAGTCGAAAAATGATGATTAACGTCAAAACAAGGACACACTTACGTCATGATCTTCAAGTAGGGTGACAACTCTGCCAGGCTGTAGGGGAGAAGCATAATACAGTAAACATACAGTCAGGTGGACCAACATTAGTCAGCATTCAGCACATTGCATATAATGCATATTCTATAAAGTAAACACTATTAGAAGGAGATGACAACAGTTTCCATGTATCACACAGATATGACATAAAAAATGTTAAATCTCATTATCCAAAATGGATATCAGCTCTAGTTAGGTGTAGCATTAGACAGTAAACAAAACAAAAGTAATACAATGTGTTTGCTGCACTCCAGTTAATGTTTGGTAACGTTAAAGAATATACATGGAAACTGAATTGATTATCACAGGTTTAGCCAATAATCTCCCACAAAGCTTCTGTATGATGCTGACTTGACATCTGTTTAAAGTGTTTCTAGGCAGTAGGCCTCCCTACACATTACAATTTTCTACCTTTGCAAAACACTGTAGGCTAGCTATCAGAAACACATGACATAACTTATAAATCAGAGAAGCTTGTAAATGATATTTCCACGAGAGTAAATAACAGGACATACCCTTTCTTTGTCTCCTCGATGGAAATCATCCCCGTGCCAAAAGCGCCGTTTATATCCTTTAATATAGCCGATGTTGCTCCTTTTGTATTTGAAGTCTGGTTTCCACACTAGGGAACCATATCCAAAAATCCACAGGGTCCTCTCTAGCGTAATGTCCTCCAGTTTCATTGTAAAGTCTCTTATCTGGACGTGACTTCTTGCAAGAACGACACAAAAACGAGTTTATATCAAGTGACTGGCTGCCCTTCGATGTCACCGTGATGTTATTTATTCATTATATGCATCCCAATGATGACTTTACCAGGCCTAACTTGAATACATTTCAATAATGAGTCTGACTCATGGCTCTGTTATAGCTAAAAACGCCCTGATTCATCGATAGACAGACCAATATGTTAAGTTGTTAACTTCTCTGCTGGCTATAGTGGCTACCGGTATCTATAACTGTAACTGTAAAGTTCACACACGTGCGTTTGTTGTTCAGAACAGGACGTTCCCGACCAATGATATCACGGAAGGGGTTGTCTCAGACAATCCTAAAAACCAATCAGGTTCGATCTAGGAGTATTACACTTTTCAGAGAGAACACCCCACCCCTCTCCAAGACGTGAGGGCGTCGTTAGCCAATAGCTGTCACATACCCACAGAGGGGTGGGATGATAACTAGTGGGATCAGATCAAATAACACAAAAACATATGCATAAAAGTTCAACTGTTGCTGCTTTCTTTCTTTCTTCATGCCAGGCCACAACAACAAGACTTTTATCCAATTAAACAAAAAATGCTTCCTAATGGGCCAGATGAAATAGCAATCCATTGTTGTGTAGTGCACTAAAGTCTGGTTGATGTGTTAAAGGTTCTTTAGCTTATCGTTCATTATGATATCTTCAAAGATTAACTTCAGAATGTTCTCATGACAGTTCATCACAGTGTCAAAAACATGCAGGTACTGTATGTTCCCGATCATCATTCCCTGATCGTTAGTGATTTACTGATTTTTGTATAGTCAGCACTCAGCAGAGAACACAGACTTCTTTATTTTATTTTTTTTGTGGCTTCTGCCTTTATTTTATATTTTTTATAGAGGGACAGACAGTAGGCTGACAGGAAATAGGGAGAGAAATGGGGGGGGGGGGGTGACATGCAGTAGGCCTAAAGGCTGTCGGGATCGGGAGTCGAACCCGGCCCAGGCCCAAGAACACAGCCTTCTATTTATAGGTTTGCAGAGGCCTCCCCTATATATCCTACCATGTCAAGAACAAGCAGTGAGTGGCTAATCAGATTACCTAGAAATAGAGACAGTGTAGTTAGCTGTAGGTTTTCAAAAGCTCATTAAGTGTCCACATTCTAATTGAGTGTGTCTGTGACTGTAACACCTGATAAACTTGTGTAATTCACACGTATAAAACACCATCAAACAAATGTTTGAAAAAAAAACGACCAAACATTTGTTGTCTCCACCAGGCCGAAGGCATGGGGGGAGAGTATGTGTGTCCGTGTGTCCGTGAGCAGCTAATCTCGGCCACCGTTAACCCGGTCGATGCCAAATTTTGCACACACACTCCCTGGATGCCAACGATGAACCTCTGCCCCAAACTTTCCAGAACGGCCTGTTATAGCGCCACCAGGAGGCCGCTTTGTGCAAAACAAGTTTTTGCACAGTACACCTACAGAATTTGTCCAAACATCACGCAAATTGGTACACAGTCTCTCTAGAGCCATTCAACAAAACCGGTCTTTCATATTTCTCAGACTCCATCCTGATTGGTTAAGATTGGCTTCCAAAGTTCACAGGAGTGCTCAGTTTCAAACAAAATGCTGCAAACCATGAACACATTGCGTGATTTTTTACTTTTGTTGCCCTTTTATCCAACCACCAGATGAAGGCAAGCTGCAATGTCCTACATTCCTATCCTGGTGGAGACCTGTGCCCAGAAGGGCACTTTTTCTAGTTTGATCTGTGTTTGAGGCCTCATCATAACTGCTTTATTTGCCCTCTGCCTCTTAAACAATCAAGCAAACAAACAAAAAAAACACAGTTTAGAGGGTATTGCGCGTGACATCATCATCATACCCCGACGCTATGTGCGTGACAGTTTCTGGCCTTGACAGCCCATACATCCAAACATTAAAGTCCTATCTGATTGTATTAAACGATGTTAAACAACGTTAAACTCACTTTGCCACTCGATTTGCCATTCACTTTATGCATGTGCATACCCCTCTATAATTATATGGCCCTATGTAGCATAGGCCTACCTATTACCTACCATATTCTAGGCTAATAAGCATTATCCCCTATGATCAAGAGGTCAATTAAGTAAAGGATACACCTCATGTGTATGACCGACTTGACATCATTCACATAAGCATGTAGCCATATCTTTTATATTATGAGCTACTTTATTGAAGATAAGAAATTATCTCAAGTCCCTAACATGCGTCTTACTGCCCCCAAGTGTTTGTTAAAGACATTGCTTTGCTATTTGATGAAACACCCAACACTCAGTCAAAACTGTCATCAAAGATTAAGCAGTCTTTGAGACCAATGCAGGCTATGGGAAAACATGCTTGATAGTGAACAAGAATATTACAAGTCAGCATTCACAATTAGTTTATGTCCACAAACAGGACGCATTTCAACACAATGCAAATGCATTGTGTCAACACAATGCAAATGCATTGTGTTGAGAAGGTTCAAGGACAGTGTGTGTGTGTGTGTGTGTGTGTGTGTGTGTGTGTGTGTGTGTGTGTGTGTGTGTGTGTGTGTGTGTGTGTGTGTGTGTGTGTGTGTGTGTGTGTGTGTGTGTGTGTGTGTGTGTGTGTGAGAGAGAGATAGAGAAAGCACTGTGTAGGCACAGGGGTGTGATTTGGCAGGATCAGTGAAAAAAAAGGGAAGACATCTATTATATATCCAAGGCTATTTTAAGTAGCGACCTGATTTGCTATGGCAGAGTCTGTGTTGAGGTGGTCCTTTGTGCTGATAGTAACAGACTAAACAGTAACGTTTCAGTGGATGGACTCTGCTGCATGGGACCAGTTTGTATGCTCTGAACGTACAGACTGAACGTACAGTACATACTGTACGCTCATTCTCACGTGGCGTGGGGTTATAGTCTAATGCATTTGTTTCTTTTTGATGGGCTAAAACGCTTTCAGTGTATGTTCACAAACTTTGTCATACTTACTTAGGCCCTTCGCTCCCAGTGGAGCATATAGGCCATCGACGACTCTTCTCCATCTTGCTGGGTTGCAAGACAAATTTCAGTGCAAACTGACAATAAAGTACTATATCATGTGTCACATTATGAGCTTGTAGATCTACTATTTTCAAAAGATTGTATACATTTTCAAGCTTGTGAAATTGGACTTTCTGCATAATTAATTAATACTTTCTACTTTTGATACTTTAAGTAGATACCGGTAAGTACATTTTGATACCAATACTTTTACTCAAGTTAAAATCTTAACTCCAGACTTTTAGTTTAGATTATTTCTACATTGCAGTATTGATAATTTTACTTAAGTAAAGTACTTCTTCCTGATATTTGTTAAGTCGTCCAGTAACTGCGCCCTGGGCCAGTGTAATATCTAGATGGAGACACACTACAAATCCTAAAATCCTGAACTGATATGAACCTATGATGAACCATATGCAACATAAAATATCGTTAATGGACAATTCTGAACAGCTGGGAAGAAGATCTGTCCAATGTCCATGTCTTTAGTTTTATGAAGCTATAGTATATAGAGTACACGCCTTACACTACTTTACAGGGAGCATGGGAGTAGAATCTATCTGTCACAACAACCGATGACAAAGAACAGATATATATCTGGAGACACAGGAAATCAATTTCAGTTTGCCGTCGTGCCAAAGCAATACAGTTAAAGATTATACACTGAATGCATAATATCCTTCAATCGTAGACTTTCTTTTACCCAATGTTTTCACCCAAAAGACATAAATTAGTGGTTGTGGGTACTACTCTATGTAGGCTAACTCACTGTCTTTGGTCATGCTGTATACTGCAAAGATAGTTGTCTAATGTGTCTGAATCTTAAAAGAATATTAGTTTTGGAACAGGAGATGGACCCAGTCAGTGCCCCCCCCCCCCCCCCCCCCCCAACAACACAAACAATAAGAGACTATACTGAATTATCACTTAATATGCTGCAAGGAAAAACATGTCATTGCAGTGAATGTATGAAAAAAAGGTTTTGGCAAAGGCTGGCAAAGATTACTGTTGGATTTAGCGTCACATTTTGGAAACTATTACACTGGTATCTATACTATCATGTTGCAGGGGATTTTCCTGATTGTCTTTATTGTACGCCCCATGTCTTGTATTATTGTGTGTGTGTGTGTGTGTGCGTGCGTGCATATGTGTGTGTGTGCGTGTGTGTTAGCGCTTGGTTATCCACAATACTGTAAATCCATCACTCAAGCCTGCTCTTACCTGGAACAAGCCTTGGGTTGACCTAGGTTATGGCCCAAAAGGTAGAATTAAGGGGGGAAAAAAGAAAACCACGAAGAATCGATTCATATTCACATACAGGTCTTTTTTTTAATATATATATCTTTTTGTCTGAGCAATTCCCTTTTTTCTTTTTACATTGCTGCCAATTACAGTACTGTCCACTGAATGATTGTGAGCACATTGATTTGACATCCCACTGGCACATGCCTGCCACGGCCATAGATATGGATTCATTAGAACTGCTACAAGGCCATCATACTGAAGCCACTTCCACACCAGCTAGAATAAAACTATACCAAGGTTAAGATACTGACATCACAAACAACTGGAAGCGTAGTCTGTAGTCTTATTGGACCCTGACATTAATCATAGCAGGGCCCTTTTGATTTCTTCCCGTTTTTTAAAACGGGAAAAAATATTCAGCGAAAGGATCGTGCGATGATGGATAAATTATCCATAGCTATATATATATACAGTATATATATATATATATATATATATTAGCAAAAGTCTGAATAAGTTCACAACACAGCACCGTGTGATACGTTGTGAACTTAGGCTACACATGGGCAAATTTAGAAATTCTTTGAAAAATAAATGAAAATAACATTTTGTAAACAGCAAGGTTTTGCAGTTCAAGGGCCTCCATTAATCTGCAACACTTCCACTATTGTGACATCAATTGTGAACCTTGTTGTTTATTCTAGCACACCAGATGACACACTTCAAATAAAGATTCTAAATGATTTAAACATTTAGCTGAATTAGGACCTCTATTTGACCACTTACACTCAACAATTCAATAAGACCAACAAACAACAGTGTACCAGATATGTATTCATCTTTTTTCTTCTTCTTAAAAAAAAAGCAACACCAACAACATTTTAAAAATAAATTCAACTTTCTGGGGCATAAACTTAAACGCAGATGTACACTTCATACTTCTAATCGTAACATATAAATATACATTATATACAAAATAATCTTATAAAACATAGAAAAAAAGAAAGATCAGTGCTTCATAATATTAAATAACTAATGAAATACTAATCTTACACAACATTATTGGTTCACTACTTTCAATAGAAGGCGTCCTTGGTACGATAGTCACTTCATGTGTTCTTTGTCTTTAATTATGGGTGATCTTGCATAAGGTAACATGTTGCCTTATCTTGAGTTTCCCCAGTGTTGCACCATATTGCAATAAATTGATTTCTATTTCACGTCCACTTTTGCTGTACTGTGCACAGGAATCAAGATGAGGCAGGGCATAAAGTTGCTCTGAAACTCATATATAAGGCTTGGTGATCTGGGCTGCATACATTCTTTATCAAAAAGATTACATTTACAAAACTGACATGCCTCAAAATATCTTCAAAAATGAACCGTTTTCAGTAGTTTAAATCACTTTTTTCCCTTTCTTTTTTTTAGCACAATGCTCATTTTTGCTTGCATAGCCAAGTCCCAGAAAATGGAAAAATGCTGGCTCCTCCCACAGGCTTGCTGGCAGTAATTTGATTGGTTGATTGCTGATTATCACAAGAAGGTGGAGAGGAGTACATCCAGATAGTCTTCTTCTACTAATCAACATGCTGGCATAAATAATTAGGCCTGTTGCCCTCGAACGACCTTGGGTAGTCCAGATAACGACCTGAATCTAAAAACATTAAAAAGTCGTGTCCAAAAGTCAGACTCACTCGCTTATTATTTCCCACTGTCTTTTCAGTCTTTACATTCTAAGAAGAATTGGTAGCTTGAGTTCTATTGCATTCAAAGAGCACACCGGCTCTATCCAGTTATCAAGTTTTCAAGAGCAGCAAGTTGCATTTAAATAAATCCCAGGCTTTCTACACTTGTAAACAGTCCAGAAGATATCCACTGTACAGAACGACTAATATCTTCCATGTATTATACCTGAAAGACAAAGAAAAAAGAAAGAGAGAAAGCTGATTATTGATCTGAAAGGTTATGGTCCATTTAGTGAATAATTAATAATTAGAGATCTACAGGAAAATCATCAATTAAATGTTTTACCTCAGTTGCTATGATGCATTCGTTTTTCGCTTCTGTTATAACAAACACAGACTGGTACATTGAGTCTCTTGAAGAACATATTGTTGATATTCTGCACTCTGGCCTTTCTCTGTGAAGAACAAGTAGACGTTAGTAATATGCACAAAATCAATGCTGTTATCTGTTGACCAAAACACGTTCATCTTGTGATCTTGGTAACCACCCTTAAACCGTACTGTATTATGCTGATCAGTCACATCTATCTGGGCTCCCTCATTTCCCTCTACACCAAATCTATTCACAAAAAGAGCTGATGTACACGGTCACAATGCAAACGTGTTGTGAGCTCGTAGATCTGCTAATTCCACCAAAGGTTCACTCCCAAAATAGCAATGCTAAGGTTCATGTAGTTAAAATGACAATTCACTAAAACTCTTCATAACAACTCTTTCACGTGTACTGCACTCACCTGTACATTCTATTCAGTGGTATTTTGCCTTCTATTGTCTTTTCACAGTTTTCGTCTTTGTCCACGAGGGACAGTTCGTCCTTGTACCCGTTGGAGGTTTTGTAGTCCAGGTGGCAATGGTTGACGTGTTTGTGGTTGGACTTTTCCCGGGCACAGTCCACTTCAAGGTCTATCTTTTTATTGGTGTTCTTCAGTTCTAGCGTGGAGATGAGGTTCTCCTTCTGGAAGTCCGCCTTGGAGATGTTGTTCATAGTGTCCGTGGCCCGCTCCCTGCTCCTCTGCTTCCTGACGTGACGGAGGCCCACGGCCATCATGCAGAGCAGCACCAGAACCACCACCAGGACCACGCCCATGCTCACGGCCACCCAGCTCAGGTTCTCCCCGGGCACCCAGCTCTTGTTTGGGCTGGGGGTGACGTCCAGGGCCACGTCATACGACTGGCACTGGGCTCCGCCGTAGTGTGCCAGGCAGAGGCAGGCAGGCTGGCCTTTGGCGCCGATGATGCAGGTCCCCCCGTTCAGGCACAGCTGAGCGGCGCAGCGGTCTGTGGGTTTGTCGCAGTTGCGGCCGGCGAAGCTCGGGGGGCAAGTGCAGGTGTAGTCGTTGATGCGATCCAAGCAGGTGGCCCCGTTGGCACAGGGGTTCATGGCACACTCGTTGATGTTGATCTCACAGCGGAGCCCTCGGAAGCCCGAGCGACAGCTGCAGAATCGGAGGTTACCAAGCACCACGCAGTGTCCACCTGCACAATACAAAACATTGTTAATATTATGGTCCTGGAGCATACCTATTTACACTCACATCGACAGTGTCAGTGGGTGCAGGGCCAATATTAAAGGCAATCATGGAAGGAGGTAAGGCCCACACACCATCTTTAGGCATTTAAGGAATTACTTTATTGTAGGACAATGTTTCGATCTCACAGGATCTTAATCTTCAGATACTGACCTGATGAATTCCTTTGCCTAAAGATGGTGTGCGGGCCCTACCTCCTTCCATCACTGTTGATATTATCACACGTGTGTTGTGCAAATATATGATGCACAGTCAGAGAATAATGGATTTACCATTGGTGCATTGTAGAGAGGTGCATTTGTCCACTTTCTTCTCACAGTTGAGTCCGGTGTAGCCCGGCAGGCACTCGCACATGTAGCTACGCCCGTTGTCTCGCTCTCTGCATATCCCGTCGTGGAAGCAGGGTTTGTCTGCCGCGCAGGTCAGCATCCTGGTCTCGCAGTGTCTCCCTTCGAACCCATTTGGGCATTTACACCCATAGCCATCCTCGGAGTCCTGCAGGCAAAGAGATATTAAGACAATCAGCGAGCTCCGTTGCAGGAAACTACTACTATAGGTTACTACTGTAGCATAGGTACGGTATAGAGCTCCCCCTCTGTCAGAGTAGCAATGGTGCAATTAATTGTCTATTCTCCTATTCTCAGCGTGAATTCTATTTACAGTAAAGGGTCTGTGAACTGGGTCAGCCAGCGACTCTGCAATCGGTAGCATCCTCCTGGGCTAGCAGATAGACCGAGGCGAAAACAAAAACAGGAAAGCTTGTGTTGTGGGAAAGGAGAGAGAGAGACTTCCGGACTCACCAGGCACTGGCCTCCGTTCAGACAGGGCTGACTGTCACACTCCCTGACCTCCGAGTTGCAGTTGACCCCGGTGAAGCCCGGCAGGCAGGTGCACGTGTAGCTCCCCTGGCCCGTGTTCATACATGTGGCCCCGTTGAAGCAGGGCTTGTGGTGCGTGCAGTAATTCAAATCTGGACATAATCAATGGGGGGATTTAGAATTATTAGGAATTAGGAACATCGTTTTTAAATTTTTTCACCTGGTCTGTACATTGTGGTTGTCATATCGTCTGTTAACTGTAGTATAATCAAATAGGACATTACGAAAAAACACAAAAAGTTTAAATTTGGAGAGAGGTTTCTGCCCGACAACATGCAGCGATATATTTACTGTCTGTATCACCTCACTGTGGTGACATACAGCACCATAATCATAATTCATGTTTCATTGTTTCCAGCTCTTTTCAAAGAATCCAGAGGAGTTGCAGACTGACCTTGGTCACAGAACAGGCCTCCCCAGCCCTCGTTGCAGGTGCACTGCCACGGCTCCGCACAGGTGCCGTGCTTACACGACGGGTGGCGTTTACACACGTCACAAAAGGGACCCTGCCAGCCCTCTCTGCATCTGTGTGTCACACACAAACAATGTACCGTCAGTCACTGTGTGTTCACATACACACATTAGTGACATTAACACTGACCTTCTACCCACTGTAGCAAGAGCAAGACTTACAGGTCAGACAGAGTGAGTGAGTGAGTGAGTGAGTGAGTGAGTGAATGAGTGAATGAGTGAGTGTGATATAGACTGTAGTGTAGAGAGAGAGAGATTTATGTAGGCTAATTAGTGTAGTAATAATAATAATAATAACTTGCAAACTCACTTGCACTCCCCTGGTAATGTGCAATTTCCATTCCTTTCACTGCACCCCTCAAGACAAATGGCTGCAAAACAGAAGGACAATTCAAAGATTTGTTAGTAAAGCTGCTCGCAAAGTCTCATATAGGCTAAGCCACGCCAATTTGTTATAATAAGCTTCTAATTTGGCATTTGTCACCTTCTGAAGCCCCTGCTCCACAAAATAAAAAACCTGTTACCTGGCCATTTCAATAGAAAGCTCTAATTTGCCCCGGCCTGTTTTGGCCTGTATGTGACATTGATTTTGCATGGTTACAAGGCCAGAGTTAAACGGCTGGTTAGTCTGGAGCAGATGCTTGCTCTCAAAAGCGGACAGCTGCCCCATTGTTGTCGGCGGGCAGTTCGGACCATGTTTGCAGCTGCTGCCCTCCCAAAGCAACAATAGAGCCCGCAATTTAGCGGCGCGTGGCGGACGATAATGCCGCGATTAACCCGGCGCGTGCTGCTCTCAGGAACCAACGACGCCCCGGATTAGGTTTACCCGCACGCGCCTTTAAAGCGCACATGGAGGCTCAATGTAAAGAGAGGGAGACAGAGACAGTAGTCTCTAAAATGCATCAAATTCTAAGTATAATTCAAAGTGTGTTCAGAATCAGGGTTTATGTCCAAATTCAAGTGTAGGCCTACTATAATAAGTCAGATGCGTAATACAAAAATAATTAAATGTAGGCCTATATGCTAATTAACAAAATAGGCGTAGGTCTACTGTAGTTCTACCTACGTTGATGTGCATTTGGGGGAAAACATATTTCAGGGGTGGTGGTGGTGGTGGCTCAGTTTAACTTGTGATCTTTTTATCAGAAAACAAAAGGGGGGGAAAAGCCACCATATGGCGTCTTTTCCTCGGTGTTTGCTTACGTTCTTGGCAGTAATTTCCCTTCCATCCTGGAAGACAGGCTATCTGGCCGCCAGCAGTGCAGGTGTAGTGGCCAAATCGGTCGTCCCGTGGAGAGCATATTTTGGAACAAGTGTCCCCGTAGTAATGTTCATTGCAGATGAAGCGGTATGAGTACCTGAGCTCCGTCCCTTGCTGCGCGCCGCTCTGCTCGTCCTGGGACCACTCGGGTCCTATTCCCAACTTTCTTTGGATGGAAAAAGAACCTATCAACAGTTCGGGGTTGGAGGAGGAGGAGGAGGAGATATCTGCGAGAATGGAACATTAAGCAATTAAGCGATTGGTTGGTTGGTTGATTGATTGATTGATTGATTGAATACTTTAGCAACAGTTTGCAGAAAAAACAAAAGTAGGCTATAGGCCTACAGTTCAATACAAGGTACGTATGCTGCTATAGATTTAAAACCCAAGAAAGCATGTGGCTTAATTGTTTCCATTGACATTTGGTGTCCTTCTGACTCCTTCATATATTCAATTAATCGGAGACTGATCGGAGTTACCTAACCCCACACAGTCAGGGCTATTAAATCCTCGACGTTTTTGCCAGTCAACGAGCTATTCATTCATTCAGCGAATCAATTAACAATAGCCATAGAATATATTGAAATATCCTCTTCCTTTATGACAACAAAACGAAACGTCTGGTGTAAATGGACGAACAAAGAGGTGTAAAATGCAGGAAGAGGCCGTCATATGCTTTTTGGCAAGAGCCTCATATTGTCACTCGCGTGAGTCGCGTCTCTGTGCACTTTCCCACACCGAAAATAAACGAAGGGAAGTGCAATTGTGTTGGAGATGTGATTGAAAATAAATGCTCCATGGCACGCAACGAATCCAACGAACTGTGAACACTTATAACCTCAAATACAAATGAAATCGAACGAAATCAAATCAAAATAGCCTAAGTCCCCACATATCAGGCTATATATTGATATCCTACATAAATATTATTATTTTATTATTAATAATAACAACCACCTCCCAAGCTAAAGTGCATGTCTCCCTCTAGCGGTAATAAAATATATAGCGCTCACCTCCAGGTAGATCCAAAGCAGAATTCCAGGCTTCGATAACTAATGAAAACGCGCCCTGTGGAGGAAAAAAAACTATATTACTCCAAGTCCAACTAAGCAACATAAAACATAAAACAAGCCTAGTATAGGCTTTATAAAAGTGAATGGGCTTTTTTATTATTAGCCTGGCTGAATTTCGTATTGATAGTTCATTTAGGCCAGCAACAACAAGTTCAACAACAACAACAACTTACCGGCCACGTAAAGTTGAGCGGCAGACGCAGCCTGCCGCCGTGAGTGATGCTGAAGGAGTCCGTGCCCAGGACAGGTGTGGTGACTCTGCCGAAGATGCAGTCTCCAGGAGACACCACCGTCTGGAAGTTCTTCAAGCACACTTGGAAAAAAGTCCTGCAGCCAGAGCCAGAGCTGCTGCTGCATGCGAGTCCATTAGCCAGCAAACCTCTGCTATTGTGGAAATGATGAAGGTCTAATTCGAACACACCTGATCCCTGAACCTATATATGAAAGAACAACATCCGTGAGAATGAATCATGCAATAGGCTATATACGAGTTTATTTGTGTATTTTTTTAATATATATTATTATGTATTATATGTAGTATCCGTTATTGAAAAAAGAAATTAAGTACAATTTAAAATTGTAATAGCTACCTGAGTAGATAATGTTATAATAATTGCGAGGATAGAGGTGAACCAAAAGGCCATTCTTTAGAGCTTGTGTGCGTATCCTTTGAAAAACAAGTTGTCTGTCCGTCCTCCACAAACAACGCTCCTATTCCAAAGTGATGATGATGATGATGATGAAACGTTGAAAAGCAAATAATAAATATAATCCTTCTTCGAAACCCTGTGTGTAAAAGGACAAGATCCAGCAGCTCCAAAATAATAATAAAAACAATCCGAAAAACCAGAAAGTTTAAGAAAAACAACAACAACCTTGTTATCCAAAATGATGTGAGGATGAGTTTTTTTTTTTTTTTTACACAAATATAAGCACTAGTAACGTCAATATCCACAGATGACTCATTCGTCTGTCTTTTTTAAGTTGACCATCCATCGTGGCGGCTGAGTGTTTTTGTTTGGTGTGGGGACGCAGCAGCAAGCCTCGCGCTTCTTCTTCGGTCATGCAGAAGGGGGGAAAAAGGTCTTCTTGCAGAGGATGAGGACCGTTTTGCACGCGTGTGTGTGTGTGTGTGCAGTGCGCGCGCTTCAGTCGTGGAGCATCACCACCACCACCATCATCATCATACCGATCCTCAATGAAGGATGTTTGACGTCGCTCCCACTTTATATATAGGCTACTTGAGTTTAGTGTCATTAGAGACACTGTCCATCAATAGACCCCGCCCACTTTGCAGCTCCGAGAGAGAGAGAGAGAGAGAGAGACGCAACTCTCCACACCGTCCTCCTTCCTTCGCTTGTCTTTTTTCTTTTTGCCTCAACTGATCTTTTAAATAAAAATAAATGTTTTCATTTATTTTTATTTCTTTAATAATATTTGAGAATTATTCATAATGTACTCCAGCCTCTAGCTCTGTCTAGGCTTAACTGAACTCTTTCAATATTCTCCGTGCGTCTTTGGAGCGCTCCATTCTTTGGTACACGCGCGCGCCCTTGATCGTGTTTGGAGGAGCGCGCTGCGCGTCTGACCCAAAACAACATAAACGTCTCTCTTTTTTGTCAGCTTTTTAGCCTATTTATGTTCAATCGTACGACGGTATGTCGCTTGTCAAAACAGAACCGATCTACAAACTACACAACGCGTCGTTGTTAGCTTGCTTGTAGATCGGTTCTGTTTTGAGTTGACGCGCGACACCCCACACACTGTACGACGGAGCGTATAGGCTTTTCTCGCCTGATCTCACGCTCTCGCTTCTCCTCGAATCCTTCCTTGTCCCTTATATTTACTTTAGATAGAACAGGCGAAGCGGGAGATAACAACACAGCTGTATGATAATGCTCTCTCACTCCAAACACTGTTTCGGGTCCAGTCGTAAATCTTTTTCGACTGAGTGAGGACCCCGGGCTTTATAGTCCACGCCTGCCCCACGACGCCCTTCGCATCCACCTCAACCATGTGTCATCCAATGCAAACACATTTCTAGACTTTCATAAGCTAAAGCATGTGTTTTTCGACATAATAAAAAACAAATTATTGTAGTAGGGTATATATACTTTCTCAGATGATCAGATCTTAACTTTTGAACAAGTCAGGACTTCAGCTCTGCACCTTATAGTTAATTGCTTACATTACATGCATGCACCTGCAGTGCACAGCCACACATAGTCTCTCTCTCTCACACACACACACACACACACACACACACACACACACAGTATAGCTCTCTCTCTCTCTCTCTCACACACACACACACACACACACACACACACACACACACACACACACACACACACACACACACACACACACACACACACACACACACACACACACACACACACACACACACACACACACACACACAACACACACACACACACACACACACACACACACACACACACACACACACACGGTTGATAACGTTCTAAGCGGGTGCATTTGAGCTATAGTATTTATTATGTCCAGGAAAGGGCAGTGACATGGAAGCAGGGAACCCAGCTGTTTAGTCACTTTATACTACATTAGAGCTCATTATGTGTAAATTAACATCTAGATTGTATCCTGTATGTATAATGTCATACCATGTTTGTTGAACTTGTGGACACAGCTGAATGACTTTCTTCTCCTTTCAAGTTAAAGTTATTGTTGAATTAGGGAAACCAAAATGAACCCCAAACAGTATATTTAAGTTGTTAAGCAAATAAATTGGAACGCTATATAGCATACTCCCCCCCCCCCCCCTTTTCATTCTTATCGCACATGAACCCACGCTGGGCTAAAGCATTGTTGCCTTTATCGTTTGTGCAGCAGGCCAACCTGTCGACGAACGATTTACAGTGCTGAGAGTCAGGGAACAGGATTTAGAAAGCGTTCCCTGACCACATGAAGGTGTCTGGCCGAACAGCTCTCCTGCAGTGATGACTTCATCTCGAAACCGCTCCCAACCCTACCTACCCACCCTTTGACATATCGGTTTGAGGTTCCACACTGTAGGGGCAAAGACAATGGGCTATTGAGGGCTATTCTTCTAGCCAAGGAACTTGTGTGACTAAGGAGGCCGGACAGCACACCTCGGTGCACTGAAGCCCTTGGTGTTCCCACAGTTCACCATGTCACGCAGATCCTGTGGAGTATATCGATTTAAGCACTTGAACCCTAGCATCCCTATTCTGGGGGGGGGGGGGGGGGAACGTTCATCAGCGAAAATAGCAGACGTCCAAGCTCACAATGTGGCATGCACATACAGTACTGGAGTGTTGTGAGCTTGTAGATCGGCGAGGAGGTTTAATGTAGTGGGAAAAGAAGCAGGAGTAGAGCCATTATAGAGCCCTGGGGGTCTCTGGTAAACAAAGTATATAGGGGGTTTACGTGGTTGTAATTGCATCACGACTTAACCGATTTACGATCCGTCCAAGTGTACAGTATAGGAGCAAACATATACATATCCCCTCGGGTACTGTACTGTACTGTACTGTACGATAAGTGGCTGCAGTCACTTATCGAGGGGTGAGCTTTCCTCTGTGGTCAACATGGCTGTCATAGACGTCTAGAAGGCCATCAATCTCCTTTTGTACAGAGAACTGTATACAGTAGTAGGCTAATGGTGCTTTAGCCTTACCTAAGACCCCTCATACACGTCAAAACATCCATACACATGAATAATTGATGGCCTATGGTTAAGGTTTCCCTGCCGTAGCTCCAGTTTCAACGCCTTGTAAAGCTTCTGACCGTTGCTGTACAAAGAAACCAGCGATGCATGGTTTGGCATCTTCCCCGCGGCGGGGCGTAAAGAGGAAAAAATGCTTTCTTGATCACGGATTCACCAAACCTTTTCAATATTTACACCCCAGTGCAGCTTATCAATCTTGCATGCCCTTATTTATTCTCTGTATATTTAGGAGTGAAAACCTGGCCTGAAATAATATGACGTTTTGGACCCTCGCCGTAGGGTTATTTACTCTTGGCCAATGGAAACAATAATCCAACAGTTTCTTTTCTTCTGTTGCTCTCTAGAGTAAACACAGCCTTGGAAACCAGACCTCTATAATTCCATCCATATTGGACATCATTCCTCGTTGTCGCTGACGTGTTCTGTAAAGCTGACTTGTGATTGTTCTACGGCTTTTTAGCCTGCATCCAAAATCCCCAAAATAACATTTAGTTTGGGAAGTGAAGAGGCGTGAAAGTATGTACGTATTTGGACATAACTACGGCAGTTGCTATTAAATAAGACAAAGTGTCTGATGTAATTGTTTTGTTGCTTGGCAGACCATTTTAGTATTCAGAGAACTGTCAAACCCTATCAAAATGGTTTAATGGGTTACAGGTTTTAAAGTGATGTTTGAAATGTCATCACTTCATATCATTTATACTGTAATCCAATTAGGGATACATTATTTCAAGCTGCCTTTAATTGTGGAGTGCTTTTCTTGTAAATGAAAGAACTGAGTGGCGCACACAGCATACACATGGTGAGAATGCAGAAAAATATAGAACTCGTGGCAGCAAAAGACTTTTGTTGACACTGACGTATTACCAAAACATGGAGGATTAAAATACCGCTCATCTGAAGATCAGGGATCAAAGAGTGTAATTATATAGCCCCCAGATGAATACCAGCATGTCTTATATACTGTACATGTGTATTTGGCAGAAAGTGTCAAAAACAGTGATCCCAAGTGACTTGATTAAAATGTCAACTGTCACAGATACATTGCCAAAAGGTGACTATGTGACACAACAACCTAGAGGACGGGTTTTCTGTAATTTGGACAATTCTGAAAAAGGTTGAGATTAGTTTTAAAACATTTTGAAAATGGTAAAGAAATGGGACCACAGGGTTCATGTGGTTAACCTGCTGTGTCAGGGGATGCATATTATTACAGTACAGGGTTTGTTCAGAACATAATTCCTAACCTAAGTTTCTCTCTGACTGATCTTTTACAAACCCATCAAGGTCACTCAGGTCCATTGACCAGTTGCTTCTGGTTGTCCCAAAGAACAAGGCTGAAGCACAGGCTAGATTATTTGCACCTCTGTAGGCATCAGAATTCTTACAGTCTTATTGATTTCATCATTTTATTGTCTTGTCATTTTTAACCCCATGCAACCTATATCCTATTCTCATGGCATGAAAGGCAAACACTCAGGACAAATAGGCAAATAGCAGATCCACAAGCTCACAATGTGTGAACTTATTGAATATACTGTATATGATTTAAATTGTTAAACTGTTTGTGTTTTTACTGATTTAATTTTTTTTTTATTGTAGCTACAGCACTATAATGGTCAACTGTTGTTTTTAAATGTGCTTTATATAAATACATTTGGATTGGATTGATATTCCAGGAGTATCAACATTCTGGGCAAGGGCAACAGGAAATTAGCTACAGTGCTAACAGATGGCTCCTTTTAGCCCAGAAATCTGTCGTGTTTAATGCACAGCAGTTTAACACTTCTTTACAGGGCATCTGATCCCTATGCCCCAATCTGTCCAACCAATCAATGGCTCTTTTGATGTCTTCCTGCCAATGGATGCGAGGCATCTAACCATATCGCTCTATGGAGGAGACATCACCTGCTGCCATCATTAGAAGCACCAGGGTTGTTTGTCTTCTTTCATGGCATTATAATATGCTCTCCCATGCTTGACCAAATATATCCATAGATTGGAAATACACACCGTTTATTAGGGGAGCTTTATATCAAACAATACATGTTGTGTACATATATGTGAGGGAAGCTGCAAGGAATGATTCAAATACTATGTATTAATAATTACAATACAATTTTGAGAAAATAATCAGGACAATAGAAATAGAGAAATGGAGAAAAAACAGATATAAATTAAATGTACACACACACACACACACACACACACACACACACACACACACACACACACACACACACACACACACACACACACACACACACACACACACACACACACACACACACACACACACACACACACACAGTATTTTGTGTGTATGTGTGTGTGTGTGTGTGTGTGTGTGTGTGTGTGTGTGTGTACCGTATGCCATATTATTATTATCATTTTAACCATATTTAAAATGTGTTCTATTGCCAAAACGGATTAACTCTAAAATCAGTCGATGTCGCTTTTTGAGCCCTTCAGCAGCTGGCATTAGGATGAATTCAGAGTACCTGACGTTGTGGTCGTCTTATCTGCTAAGAGCCCTGGGCTGTTGTGGAACTTTCCAAGCACCCTGCTTCTGTCGTGTTTGCATAACACACTTCACGTCAGCACCCTCCTGCCCATACAAACCAACTAACAACACCCTCAAGTGACTGACAGTCTCAGATACCACCTAAAGTAAACGCTGCAAAGTATTTAGGCGATGCCAGATTTGCGAAATTCGACATGGATCACGGTCCCATGAGCCACCATGACAGAGTATTTACTGTAGTAGGGTAACACAAGGTTCAATGACAAGCTGTTGACTTTTTCAAGGATTTCACTTAGGTTGGAGTGCGTAAATCAGGTTTTAGATGATCTGAACTGAAGCTGTGTGTGTGTGTGTGTGTGTGTGTGTGTGTGTGTGTGTGTGTGTGTGTGTGTGTGTGTGTGTGTGTGTGTGTGTGTGACGCTGTGCGCGTGTGTGTGTGCGACAGCTGCCTGTGTGCCAAGTGTTTCAAAGAGTGATCTATCCACAGGGACAACAGCACACACGTCCCTGCACCAGCCAGGGAGGGACCATTATTACCCCAGCCAGCAGGGACAACCGTCCCTTCAATACAACCTATTGATCCACCTAACAGACCCAAGCTCCACCTTCTGCACACACAGTCAGCAGGGACCGGATGGTCAGCGACACATCTGTCATTCCTGCTGAATGATGTCACATCCTACTTCGTACGAGGAGATGCATCCGAGTTTAATGGCATCTGTCTGTCGCCATCTTCCTGTTACAGGTGTCTTTTTGATGTGTGCTTATTTTGGACCGCGTTGAAATAGCAGATGAGCATTTGAAGGACGAGTGTGAAGTATGAGAGCCAAACGTGCTATTTTTGGAGATTTTTGAGCAAGTGCAAGGACATGGCTGATGACACGTGCGGAAGTTTTGTAGGTAGCCAAGAGGAAATCCTTCCCCACAATATTCAAGGTATATCATCACTGAACGAAAGATAAAAAACCCCAGGACAGGAAAGGGAAAGAGAAATGATTTAGGTGAGGTGGAAGAGGAGGAGGAGGAGAGCGTTGGTGCGAGGAGAGCTGTTAAATTCACACTAAGTCATTATCCCGAGACAATGGCTTCTCAGGCTTGCCTATACTTCACACTGGGGGATTAAAGATGCGCAGAAGCATCGCAAATCGCGATGCATTGATCTTAACGTGGCGGTTCAACCGCATCAATGTGGAATGTTAGAATCGATTGCAATCAATAATGTTTCGGACAAACTAAAAGTGACCCATATATGGGACATAGCAGATACAGAGATCTGCATATATGGGCATATGGGTCGGTCCGAGGTGCAGTGTGGGTGTCAGAGTGGTGTAGAATAGGAGAGTGGCGTCAATGAGAGGGCAGAAACTGGAGCACTGGAGTGGGACAAGCTGGAGTTTTAAATACCTTGTTTTCAACGAGGGTGGTGCAAATATCAGCAATTTTAGGCAACATGCCAACTGTTTTAAAGTATTGTACAGTAACAATTAAAGTCTCTGTAATGTTTATGTTTTACTGCTACTAATAAACGATCTAAAACAAAGGGATTTAAGATCATTAAAGCTGGGCTGTTGCCTGAGTCTAGTGCATTCTGTCAAACTTCCGGTCCAGGACTTTGTCACACCCTGCTCTACGCTAATAGAAGTCTATGTAGAAGAGCCACCATTGGACTGGCCCCATGAAGTGAACGGAGTTGTCAAAACTCAGAACTTAAAGCTTGGTGTATAACTTTTGAGGGGTGCTACTGTAGGCCCTCCTATAGACAGCTTTCTGTGTGTATCACGGAATTGAGGATAAAAAGTGAGGACAGAAAAGTGAGTATGCCTAATTGTGACAAGAGTGCCACTCACTTCTTCTATATTCCACTGAGTGAATCAGTTCCTCCAATCAGATTTGTGTATTCAGTATATTTGAAAGAAAACCTATTGAAATGGCATAAAAGAGCCTTTCACAGCAGCAATTTTGATGGGTAAACACAGCTGAAGGTACAGCAATAACATTTATTGCGGGTGTGTTTTGACTGTGTGCCAGCATGGACAGCTCGTCAGCTCCCACGTTGGCAGAATACAGAAACACACCCACAATTAACAAATTGACGTGAAAAGGTTCCATCCATTGTATCAGAAATAATAATAAATAATCAAATGGGAACGAATCATTGTGAGGCAAGAGATTTACACCCCGGGTTCAAACATAAAACATCCTGTTTGCGTGAGAGGGTTTGAAGTGCATTGATCTCACAGTGCAGCACAGTGGAGGCCCCTCTGTACACATACACTGTAGAATCCGAGTGTTCGTTTGACTCTGCGAGTCTACAAATGGACCCAAAAGGGTCCATTTGTAGACTGACAGAGTTAAACGAACAGCCAGGATTTTACTGTCTTAAGTGGCTGGTTGTTTGACAACACGGACAAAGGCAGAGGCATGTATGTGCAGGTTCATGACATCCCCAAAACCAAACAACACATACCAGGTTGTCATAGAGGCGCTATATTCATTTCTTAATTAAATGTGTCATGATTTACGATCAAAGAAAATATTTGCGTGTGCGTGTGTGCACGTGTCTGTGCACCCGCGTGCACGTGGGGCAGGTTACTATACAGCAATAAGCGCTGTGAGCTCTCAAAACGGCAAACTGCTTTGACCTGATGTCATGCCACGGTACAGAGGAAGTCCTCCAAACACCAAACACCATCAGAGTGATTAGGATCTGGGTAATTTCACCTTGGCATGCCATGCTGTTGGATGGCGTGATATGCGGCGATGATAAGGGCTTAATTATTCTGACACTTAATGATGCCCTTATCAGCTATTCTTCTTCCACTTCCTGTGCGGGGGACACATGTGACCTCCAACGGTCCGGCAGCCATATTATTGTTTATTTGTAGGGAAGGACCAGGAGGTATTTTAGGAGGGCCCGTTGTTTTTTCCTATTTTGTCCTTTTCCTATTTGGTCCGTGCACGAGCGGCTTCCTACCTTCTCTTCCGATTCACATGTGTGTTTCTTGGGAATCTGGTTGTGCTTTGTATCCTCGTCTGTGGGAGTATGTGCGTGTGTGGGTAATGGATGGGGACGTTTTTGTTTGTAGGTAGAGGCTGTGGGAGTGTGTGTGTGTGGATTTCCGAGTGCATGGAAAAGAGAAACCATAGCTGGTGTTTATCTCTGGTAAAGCCCTATGTGTGCGAGGCCTCTTTAGTGTACTAACGACAGTCGTCAAACATCACTTACGGACACACTCATCGTCCATCAGAGAGAAATATGACCTTTTGTTTAGATTCCATTTACTTAGCTGAACTGAGATTGACCTCATAACTGCTGGCTGTGTACACATCCAGCTCTACTTTCGCTGAGCAAACAACGCACGCAGCTCCCTTTGTGTGGAGCGCCGCAGTCCATATAGGAGCCATGGTGATAACGTGGCGAAGCCTACTATAAAGTACAGAGGGAAGACATCAAAACAACCGATGCTCGGTCGGGCTTTACTTTGCGTCCAAGCTTACCCAGCCGCACACTGAAACAACAGGGGATTGTGTCTGAATGACACCTGATAAATGTTTCTCTATGGGAGGCTGCTGGAGAGGAGACTGTTTGTGCAGTGAAGCCTCATTGAGCTTCAATCCGCTCGGATGAGAGTTAAGTTGCAGGGGATTGGCGAGGTTGGCGACATGGCGGTGATAAATATTTTCTCACATGCAGGACCTCGCAGCCCGACTGCAGGAGTGATGTTGCTGTATCTGGCTCACGTTCTCATCTGGGCCCTAAGTAGCTCTGGAGAGGAGTCTCCTCGCTGTCACGGAGTGATGGCTGCAGTGTGTTGTTCTAATGCACTGGTTCCAAAACATTTTTGTGTCATGAACCATTTTGATTTTTGTAAGAAATGTAAGAAATCCCATGAATAAAATAATAATTAAGAAGTAGTGAAAAAAGCTGATCTTTAAGTTCGAAAGCGGCACAAAGCGAAGCAACACGTTGCATCTGCTAGTTTGTGTCCAGGGTAAAAACGTTCTCTTTTGTGTCTTGAGCTAAAAGGTTTGGGAACCACTGTATCTAACATGACACCCCAACGTTCCCCCGCTCGCACCCAGACCATGCTCCTATAAGACTCAAGTCTCACAGGCAATTCTTTCACTATCCTCGGCCAACATTACCAAAGAACCCCACGTTCTCCAGCCAAGGCTGAGGAATTCTGTCACACTTCTGACACCAAATCATTTGAGACGCAGAGCGATATTGAGATGTAGAGTGATATATAAAGTATTACGACTATGTATTTGCTCACTTTACCCTTATAAACTAATCTCTTCTGCGTGAGAAAACACGGATAAATCCGAATGGGTGGAAATTGTGATACACCACCGTGTAACCCTGCATACGTATAACCCTGCATACGATGCAGACGTATGGATTTTAGATGTTTTCTTTTAAGCCATAAGCACTTCTAATGGGTCCTGATGAAATGTTAGGTAAACTGTACCATGCTAATTAATCTTCCTGTGCTGGCGGTCTCACATACACCCCGCAGTGATTTATTAGCCTGGGTGATGAATGGCACAGATAGTATATAAGTGCAGACCCAGCACTTTTAACCCCTATCCCCTCCGCCAGTAATTTGTTTATCTTGCTCCACAGGGACAGTGATATGCAACGAGGGTGGGGAAAATCATTACGATGCAACACTATGAGACGTCCTTCTGGGATTATCATCTTGATGTGTTGACGATGATACGAAGAATCGATTTTTATTCGTGTTAAAAGGCTGTATTAAATATCTCATTATAATCTCCTTTGAAAAATAATGCTGAAAATGTAGAAAAGAGTCTCTTGAAAGATGATGTGTTTGACTCGTGGCCTTTTACTGCCTTTGCTGTTTTGTTGATTCTAAGCGTTTATTTGCAATGGATGGCATTATTTAAACCTCATAATGCAGTCAAAAGACTGGAAAACAGATTATTAAATTGCAGTTCAGTTTAATTAACAATCAGAAACTCAATGTTATTTGCACAGGTCATACATCAGTATAGTAGTAGTATAAGGACACCTCCCTGTACGCGCGCACACACACACACACACACACACACACACACACACACACACACACACACACACACACACACACACACGCGCGCACACACACACACACACCCCTTTCTTCACAGTATCAAAACACTAACACTAAACTGAATGGGACAGTGGGGTCGAGTGGACAGAAAACAATGATTGCCCGTTAATTAATTAAATCAACTGTCATCTTTCGATATCAGACTGAGCAGTAGTTTTCAAACACACGCTACCCTGCTGATACCATCTCCTTGATTGTAAGCACTAATTAATTAATTAATCTTGTTGCGCGACAAGGTCATGCATTTGTCTTCCAGCTGAACATCTGTTATTTTGGTTGCGCTACACGGCCATATGATGAAGGAATACAAATTCGGTCAATAGAAGACACTTGCACATCCAAGGTGGCAGATGTTGTCCATGGAAAAGTCCAAACATCTAGAAATTGATCTTCTTTTCAAGATGATCATCTATTAGGGTCAAGTACGGCCTCATTGCACACTGATCCATGGACCTACTTCATCAGGGTCACCATTCATCACTAATGACTGAAGTGCTTTTGTGACACGGGTCTTTTACCATGAACTGATTCGCAAGATTGTCTCGCCACTTTACGCTATGGATGATAATCCTGAGAAGGAGATCTATTTCTTAATATGAATTAGGCTTAATGGCTTTGCTGTGGTATTAGACGGCATTTGGTTTTAGTTGCACTAGTGATGCCCATTTGGAGCATGGCAGAAGAGGGCATTCAGAACACATTCGCATTCTGAGCTCCAGGTTCTGGAGAACCTCTCATCAGATTGTCTTCACACTCGACACTACACTTCCTCAGTGTGACATTGATTAAGATGAGTGGCTTGCGAGATATGCGTGCCTGTTCAGAGCAAGCTGGCCTGGTTCTGGAGAACTGCTCATCCAATCAACCTCATACTCTACAAGCAATATCCTATGTGAAGGACACACACACACACACACACACACACACACACACACACACACACACACACACACACACACACACACACACACACACACACACACACACACACACACACACACACACACACACACACACACACACACACACACACACACACACACACACACAATTTGTGAACTGTAAAATTAGTTATACGATAGGGCTTCTATAATCCCAACCTGTATAAGCTTTGACACAGCAGCACCACAGGCAGAGTTGCATGCCGCTCGCTTTACTTTACATGATATGTTGCTACTGATAAGGCTCTGAGAGAGACTCTGTGTGCAACCTCTCACGGTAATTACAAACATGGTGCTAAGAGCAGCTTATGTAATCCCAGAGGAGCATTGAACTGACCAGTCACACAATGCTGCCCCCGCTGAGCTTTTCATCAGATAGTGTCAGATACTGGCTAGATATTAGTGACCGTGGCCTGGTCAACGGTGTCATGTGGTGTTCTCATTATGGCCAAGGACGAGGGGTGGGGTGGGGGGGGGGGTTATATTAGGTAGCATTTGAATACGCCATAACTGCTGCAGGGTCAAATCTGACGATGGTCACGGAAACGTGGGTTGTGTTTAATTGGGACTTCCACAACTGCCTCGTTTTTGTGTCAGATGTAAGTGTTTTGGTGCAACGCGATATCCGCACGACAGTCCTCTGGTAATTTAACCCTGGGAGTGTGCAAGGGGAACCAAATGCTTTACTGTGCAAACTCAGATGCTCGGCTCAACTCCGATGCTCGGCTCAATAGCTCCGTTTCCACAGCAGTTACACAGGGAGCTCTGTTTTGCTCTCCTTAGTCGAGTGGTCGTGGTAGTGACAAGCGTCCATTGGTCAACTCGTGTCACCCACTCCCCGAGCAGCCGCCGCCCTCCGACCTCCCCCCGCCCTCACCCCATCCTCAGTCTTACCCCGAGCCTGGGAGCGGAATTCTGGGAACATTTTTCCATGTGAAATGGCGAGGTCCAGTCGAGGGGTGTGACGCCACTGCATTGTTCCAGCGGCAAAAAAAAGGAACCGCTTGTGATGGGCCCAATTCCTGTTGGTCCCAAAAAAACAGGCACTTTCTCACACCGGCTTCCTTCCTCGTTGGACAACACAAAACAATCCCAGACTGGCCAGCAGTGAGAGAGAGAGAGAGAGAGAGAGAGAGACAGAGAGAGAGAGAGAGAGAGAGAAGAGAGGGGGATAGTGAGAAAGAGAGAGGGTGAGAGAGAAACAGGAACAGAAAAGGAGAGAGAGAGAGAGAGAGAGAGAGAGAGAGAAAGATCGAGAAACAGAAAATGAGAGAGAAAGAGAGGGAGAAAGAGAGAATGAGAATATAGGATGCATAATCAGAGAAACCGAAAGAGAGCAAGAGAGAGAAGGGAGGAAGAGAGAGGTTGGGTTGGACTTGGGAGAGGAAGCCTATTCTATCAGTGTGTGCAGTTTGTTTATCTGTGGCTTGAAACACACACTGTGTGCAATCTGCAGCGTTCACCTCACAGCCTCCATCACCACAGAGGTAGAAGTCTTTTATCTACAGACGCAGACCCCAACAAAGCGTGTTTGCCATTCAGCATCAAAAGCTCTCTATAGTGACAAGCAGCGAGCTGCTCTTATCTTTACTGCTTGTATGATTGGCAACATCACGTCGGAGGGAATATCAAAGCACCGGCTTTTCACTGTCCCCTGTTGTGTGCTATTATTATTGGCAAGGCATCACAATCAAACCGTCAATCTTAACCACATTAACCCTGGCATCCCTATTTTGGGCATGTAGTATTTCAGGCTATACAGTATGTGCATCATACAGAGATGTTGCATATATAGAAAAAAAATAGCAGATCTACAAGGTCACAATGCACCGCAGATTCGTGACATACTGTGAGCTTGTATAGATTGGCACTTTTGGCATATGATGGTGTCAGGCTTAAGTGGTTATTTAACTGTGCAGGCAGACCTCGACCTCGAATTCGCGAAAGACTGTCACCGAAGATACCTTTAGGAAACACTTATGACAGATAGTGAAATACAGACAACCAGAGAATGAGAGAGAGACAGCGAACCAGAATGAGTCAGAGAGAGAGAGAGAGAGAGAGAATGGAGAACTGAAGCTCATCTGATTGAGAGAGCCGGGACTCAGGAAGCACCTGCTTGTGCGGAGCTCTGCGCGTTTATCTGACCCTGCTCACACATCAGGTGGTTTCCTTGTTTACGTTATATCCCCCAGCTCCCTGTGGCCGAGCCCTTATTGGCTGCCCCCGGACACTCCTTTTTCCACCACGTTCATTGATCTTGAGAGGGTTCGCCAAGCCCCCCCCCCCCCCCTCCTTTCCCACTAGAAAGGAGGGACTGAAGCAAAAATCATATTCCCTCATACTCATGGCGGCGTAGGCTATTATATCTCACCGAAAAGGACACAATTTCAAACGTCAAAAAGTGTCATTAATAGGCTTCATTGGCACAGCCCATTGTGTCCCACTGTAAGTGTGTATACGACTATACGTGCACGTATACGTGCACACATGCATTATGCATGTGTGCGTGTGAGGAGCGTCATTTGAACCTGCTGCCCTCGCATCCTCAGTCTCCCTCTCTCGCCCCCTCTCTGTGTGACCTCTCACCTATGTCCTTGCAACGCAAACACAGAAGCCTTGAAGACTGTTTTCCTTTTCCTCCGTTCACCTACCATACTGGTGCTCAGTGAAAACAAGCAAAACTCGTCAATCAGACGGACAGACCGATAGCGCCAATCCGGGTGTCCTCTATGTCAACCGTATTGCTCTCAACCTTAACCCAGCTTGTGAGATTTAAAACGCAGATAAAAGCCCTGGGCCACGGATTGCAGTTCCACGTGCTCAACGAGGCTCCGGGGAATACATTTGTTAAAGCCTTTCAGTGAAAACGCAGCATTTTAAGGAGGACAGTAATTTCATAGGCCTGTAGCTAAGCTAATTGTCTGTTTGGTTTTCCCTTGTTCATGCAATTATGGCTAAATTGCTGCTCGTGCTGCTCTCAGTAGAGTAATTGCAGGTGGGCCGGGGACAGGTGTTGCTGCTGAGTAATTCTAGTGAGCATGGGATTTAGAAAATGATTATCTGGGATAAATACATAGAATCAACCCCTGCACGCACATGCGACAAAACTGCTGCAGCAGAAAACACTTACTGTAACAGAATAGATGGCAGAATAACATGAACCAACAATTCAGACGTGTGTGTGCGTGCATGTGTGTGTGAGTTGTGTGTGTACTGTGTATGTGTGTGTGTGTGTGAGTTGTGCGTGTGCGTGCGTGTGTCTGTTTCCTTGCGTGGTTGCTCACAGGTCCTACCCTGCCCTGCATGTTGGTGGAGATCTATTTGTGCTGGCAAGGTTGAGGAGTCGATGACGTCACAGGCACTGCACTTCTCGGCCAAGTAGCTCACAGAGGCATGACCGTGATCAGCTGAGTTATGACTCCCCGTCGTATTACTGTAACCACATGAACCCTAGTGTCCCTTATCAGGGGGGGCGAATGTTCCACAAAAACATCAGATCTACTGTACAAGCTCACAATGTCGCAATGTGATACGTTTCTTTAGCTTGTAGATTCGGCTATTTTATAGATTACAGGTCAGCTATTCTTTTTTTAAGCAAAGGCAATTCAGTGTGGAGTGAAAACAGGAGGGGGCTTAGTATAGAGCTCTGGGGGAACCTGGGTCAATCAAACATATTCAGTAGCACTGAATATACTTGATTTACAATTTCTATAATTGAGCTAAAAATAAATAAATGTACGTCTATAAAATTATATCATGAATGCAATCACATAATTTATTCATATAAATGAATAGAGCATACTTTACTGTCGCAGTGGGCATGGTTTTCTGAACCCACTGATAAAAACGTTTTAGAGATTTACAGCATATTTATATCAATTATTTTTAAGCCTAGAATCAAGCCATCCAGGACCCTGGTCAGTCATGACCATAACACCTTTGATTCTGTGAAGAAAGAAAAATGAAAACCTCTAAACAAAGAGTATTTATTAAAAGTAGTAAATCATATAATTAATTATTCAAACTTTTATTTTTCACAGAATCAAAGATTTTATGGTCGTGATTCACCAGGATCCTGTATGGATTGATTCTTGGCTTAAAATAATTGATATAAATATTTTTGTAAATCTCTATATGGGAAGAAATTAATTAATTCAGTGGGTCCATAAAACCACACCCATTGCTATATATGCTCTATATTATTGTGACTTTATTATATATTATTTTATACTAGGCAATTTTACAGTAAGACTCAAACATGCAACACTTCTCTCTTTAATGGGTTAAGTTTTGTCTGTCTAGAGCTTGTGGCAACAGCTGTGTTTACAGTCTTCATGATGACATAGCAGGGTGACATACCCTGCAATATAAAATATATATATATCTATATCCCTACAATTTATGTCCCTGATAAAAGTTGTTATTCTTACTGACAATCATTTTAAAGTCTAGGGACATTAGCAAATTAGACTACCAATCATGTTTTAAGTTCCCCCATATTTGGTCACATTTGCTTGGTCACGTCTTTAAAATATTTTCTACTTCCTTTGGAAACTGTCCTAGAAAGACTATATCACCTATAATTTAAGTTAATATTTAATACAGTTCCACTGAAGAACACACCCATAAAACTGCAAGCCATCGGCCAAAACTAAGTCAGACTAAATTAATTGAAAACAAAAATTGCTGAAATATATCAGCGTGCGCTGATGATGAATAACCTTTTAGAATGGAGCTATGAGCGTGGAACCTTCATTTATTCATATTATAAAATCCATACCATACGTTGACGAGATAGGTACAGGTACATGTATATGTACATGTATATGTTATACATAAAATATAAACACTGTACAAGACGTATGTATATTGTACAATATACATACGGCAGAGCTACACGAATACACGTGGTACATCGAGGAGAGGTGCACCCATAAATACAAGGTGCACAGAGTCCAGGTAGAAAAATACAAGGTGCATACAAGACAGCAGACGGGTAAATAACTACCACGTGCATAGGGGACAGTAAATACAGGGTGGGCAGATGACAGGTACGTAAATACAAGGTGCATATACAGCAGGACAGGTGCATGTTGTCACTGTCGGGCAGAAACCTCTTATCTCGACATTGTACGTACGTATATCCGCAAGCTCAAAACACGTCATGAAATGACACGTTTTGAGCTTGTAGATCTGCTGCTTTCTCTAATTTTTCAATTAGGATCCTGAAATGTAACCGTTTTGATCGGGAGGGAAACCTAGGTTAGGATTCAGAAGGCGGTTTTTAGAATCGGCCTCAGGTTTAAATGGGAAGTTGCACAGGAGAGGTGCGTGCATATACTCTATATGTTACGGCCTCTCCGTTAAACCAAGACTCAATAGAGACCATTGTCGAAATAATTCCACCTGAGATGTGAACATTTAAATTAACTCAAATATACTATACTATATAATCCTCTCACATAAGCAGTCCCCCACAATATGCGTACGGATGCTGGGGTTTAAGCAGTTAATCTGATGGCTATTAGGCTGCAGGTGTTCCACTCCTAGACCGGGGAACAGAAGAGAAACAAACCACACCCATAAGAGGTGTGACATCACTGCTTAAAGCAAACATTAAAAGTCTTAAAAAAACTTGGCTGCCACATGTCTGAAAGCCAGACATTGGAGGGGGTAGCGCCCCTCAAAAGTTGCAAATGAGGAAAAACAGGACATGAACATTATACACATGAAAGAGGAAACGGAAGGTTATGGAAGCAACAGTACAGGCCAGGGTCAGGGTTCCCAAACCTTTTCACGTCAAGGACCCCCACATTGACACTAATTAGCCCGTGGACCCCCATTTGAAAAGATATGCCAGGGACCCCCATGAGAGAATATTTTTTACAGCTCTTGATTCTCAACCCGTTTAATTTCAAGGACCCCCAGTTTGACATGCATTAGTCTATGGACCTCCATTTAATGGAATCTCTGAGAATCCAATTTATATCGTAAAATCAATGTTAATTTAACACTGAGAGTGTACAAATGGAACGGACCAAATGGACGGATCTGTACACTCTCAGAGTTACAGACCCATAAGGGTCCATTTGGTTCCAAACTATCATTTAGCTGGGGACCACCTGGAACTAAAGAGTGAAGGCCAGAGAGAAAAGGTGAGTCTTGAGAGAAGCTTTAAAAAGCATATCTGGACTGGGCCGATCTAATGTGGAGGGGTAGGCTATTCCAGAGCCTGGGGCCCATCAGCCCTGTTTGTTTGTTTTTTGGCTTAGCTTTCGGGCCGACCAGTAGCAGCTGGTCGGCCGACCTCAAAGATCTTAACTGGAGTGTGGCGGCGTACGAGATCGGCAAGATAGGGAGGCAGCCAGCCCACTGAGATCTTTTAAAACAAATAAAAGGTAAATTTAAATCAATTCTAAAACGAACAGGGAGCCCATAGGTAATACCTGGGCAGGTACATACTGTACATAATACTGTACTGTAAGTATTATCGCAGCATATTGATGGTCAGAAACATATCTTTTAACACGGGCATTTCTCTTGGACCCCCCTCTCTCTCTCCCTCTTCCTCTATGCGGTCCGCTTCATGGCCTCTCGGCGGCCCCTGCCTTCCTTACTATCTTGTTATCTCAGCGAGTGTTTCCTTTGAGCACCTCGCTCCTCTCTGGGACATGCGGTGCAGCTCGCGCTGTGTTACGTCCACAGGGTATTGTTCTCCTGCAGTTTGACCATCGTAAATTAGCTGGAAACGATTTGTCAGACATGGGGGTAGGGGGGGGGGGGGGGGGGGGAGAGAGAGAGAGAGGGGGGGGAAACAACAACAAGAGCGTGGGCCTGATGTAGCCCCGTCACTGACCCATACATCGGGGCAGATATGTTAATGGCTCTCTCTAATTGCTGCAATTCAGGCCATTAAAACATTATCCAGAGACCTCAGAAATACACTAACCGGGAGGAATTTTCTCATTTTATGCCTCCATGAGAATGTTTGACACCGATAGTACACGGTGAATGCCATATGCTTGGCATTTCCATATTTGTTATCCCCTCCTGAGTGCTGCACTGCAAAAAAAGTCTGTCAAACCAATGCTGCACGCTCATCATTTCTGCTTAATGGTCTGGGTAACTGTTTTCTTTTGTGTTCATGTAACTCACTTCCGAAGTTGGACAAATGAAAAGTGTGTTTATTTGATTTTGCTGCAGGAACCACCCCTGTTTATTCCGCAGGATGATTCCTAATTCCTATTGACCGGCGTCAACATGACCTTCTTTAATGAGGGAATTCCTGAACATCAGAGGATGTCTAACTGTCTAACGCACATCCTGGAACCTTAATCAGCTCTCGCGCTCTCACCTAGACTGCCAAAGGTCGAACCGAGGCGACCCTCATCCACGGAGAACTTCCACTCCTTACACACAACAGTAAAATCCATTCTGGCTCCATTTGAGTTAAATGAACACTGAGGATTTTATATGTAAACAGATGGCCTGGCCTTATCGGGAGCCAGCGGTTGTCTAAGTGTCCATGCTTTAAAAACACGTCCCCCTCCCCACATAATGTCTGTGACACAGAACTCTCCAGAACGTCTCTCAAGTCTAAACCATTCTGTCAAGCACTTGCCTGTGCCATCTTCTCCGTGCGTCCCCAGTGTCAGGACCAATGTTCCCATGGATGGAGACGAGGCAGTGGGGTGACACTAGGCAGGACGGGACCAGAACGTCAAGGTCGCCGAGCAGTCAAGAGGCCTGTCAGAAGAGCTAATATAAAACATGTCCACAGCATCAGAATGCCACAAAGCTGGGACATGGGAACACCCCCGGCCTCCTCCTGATAGTCTTACCCCCTGGACGGGGCTGTTAGGTCACACATGGGGCCCTCTGGGGCCTCGGCATGCTGCAGGGTTCCTCCCTGCTACCTCATGCCAGGCTAAACTATGCTGGGAACCAACTTGTGTTACGCAGACAGACTCGAGATTATAGCCCTCGATACACATAAAACGTCCGTCAATGCCCTGCAGTGTGGCTTTTGATATAAGGCCAAATAAGTAACGTTTTTAACTAAATTGCTTTGATAAGGAAATGTTTCAAGGCGAGGGAAAGAGACTCTGGCAATCGTCAGGAACATGAAAAATGGCCGTGATTCAGTAAGAAAACAACTTCCCCCGCCATGAAATAACAGTAATCCTGCAACTGTGGTGGAAATCAGAAGGAAGTAGAAGTGAGTTCCTCTCTTATAAGAGACTGGATTGTTCTCGCACTCTTATTGTTTATGCAAAGCTAAGCATGTTTGCTTTAAATTATGTCACAATGTATCACAGGCGTGCCTCTGTTGTTGCACAGGAACAAATACTGTGTATGCCTCATTGGGAACGAGTGTGCATTTGTTTAACACGACATTTCTTCATTTCCTGTGAGGTAAAGTATAATGCCGGGGCTCATGACTTAAACAATTAATTACACAGCAGATGTTTCTGTTACAGTTTCTGTCTTTGTTATTTTGCAAACCACTGTGCAATTCTACTGAAGACATAATAATTGCCATATACAGTCAAACCGAGTTTTAAACAGACACTTTTATGCGTTTTGATGCATAATATTTCTTTCTGTTTCAGACTCTTTGTTCCTACAATTCCCATGATGCATTTCACATATAAAGCGGTTCCAAATTACCTCAGTGATTTCACTCGTTTTTGCCTGGGACCTAAGCCTTTCATCCAATCAGGATAGAGAGCCAAAAACGAAACCTGAGGTTTTTTGACCCCCAGTTTCAGAGACTAGGTCATTTGCCAAAGGCTGTTGGCAAATGGAATAAATATATACAGTACATACATATATGTGTCTCTTAAAGTCTGCCAGAGCGATACTCTTATCACTAAGTCACCAAGTATGAATAAAGTATTATTTGTTCTTTCTTTTGCACCAAGGGAGAGGGGAAGATGGCCGCTACGCCAGTCTCCTTCCTGCCTGCTTGAAGCATGGTTACCATGGCACCCATGGATGTTGGAAGAGGGGAGGCGGTGACACAAACAACGGCAAAAAAAAACAAAAAAAAAACATTGTTGATGTTGAAAGACACAAATGTTTGTTGGCTCCCCTTCCCCCCTTTGGAGTGCAGGTGTGTGTGTGTGTGTGTGTGTGTAATGTGTATGGTGGTCTGGTGGAGTGTTGGCTACCTTCCCCCCTTTGGAGTGCAGGTGTGTGTGTGTGTGTGTGTGTGTGTGGGGTGGTCTGGTGGAGAAAGGCGCACGTCCAACTGGAAGGGGACCGTGGGTTTGGCTTATTGTGTCCCTCATGGGCGTCCTGAGGTGGACTTCCTGTCGAGCTTTAGATCAGAAGCAGTGCAGATGCAGTGAACCTGGTAAACCACATCCGTGACCGGGGTCGTTTACCAGGGTAACATATGATAAGAGGCAAAAATGTAGCTTGTAGATCGGCTATTTTCACAATATTTATCTATAGAACCGAGTCCAACTAAATCTAATGCTTCAACTCCTACAATCCCAAGTGCTTGTCAGGGTGGGGGGGGGGGGGGTCCCCAGTTCAATTACGATTATTTTGGGGGGACGCGGCCTGAAAAGGTCGAACCGCTGATCTAGAGGGACAACAAAACATGAGCTGATCTACAAGCTCGCACCCCGTCACAACATGGTGCGTTCCAAGCTTGTAGATCTGATGTTTTTGCCGACTTGATCTGAGCTTTAGACCATTTTTAACCAAATTTGGAGGAAATGTAAGGAGGCAGAACACCAAGAATGGGCTTCAGCTAAATTAGTTAATACAGCATCACAAAGGCTGTAAACACAAGGGATTTGCTGACACTGCATTATCCTTAAAATAGTATGACTAATAGTAGTACTATAGTAGGCCTAGTAGTAGTAGTAGTAGATAGTAGTAGTAGATAGTAGTAGACAATCTCTCTGAGTGTCTATAGACGGGCTCGTCGTGAGACAGAGAGATAAGCATCTGGACCATGTTCAGTCCGGTTCCTGTTTGTCCTGTGTGAGAAGGGGAAGGGGGGGGGGGGGGGTGGGTTCTGCTGCTAAACCTATCAGGGTGCGGAGGAGAATGGAACCCTCTCCAGACAACATGACTCCTCCTCAGACAATGAGCCTGCCCTCTGGACCAGTGGCTCCCAAACATTGTAGCTCGAGACCCAAAAAGAGAAATTAGATGTCTCCCCGGGACATGAAGTAGTGAAAATAGCAGCTCTACAAGCTCACAACAACGTCGCGCTACTTCTTAACTTAAGCGTTACCCCACTTTGAGAACCACTGCCATTAAGGGTCAAAAAATAAAATGATGAACAGTACAGCTTTGATTTGATCTGTTTGCATTCCTTTTCAGCGTCATCATACCATGGTCCATGAGGAGAAAACCAGGCTTGCGTTTTACCACGTGTAGAGCAGCAGGGAAGGAACCAGAAAAGCACTGAATTAGATTGGAATTGTTTAATTCCGGGTGATGTCATCTCGCTATGAAAGGCACACAAAGTCTAACTGGGCTCATGATGTCGTTTTGTTGCTGACACAATTAAGTCTGTTGGAAGCCCGTGTCATTTCCCTTGCTAATCTACACCCATTTCCCCCCACGGTGGGTGTCATCCCCCGGCCCGGTGCGACCCACTCATAGAATTACAGGGGTTTGTCACTGTCACCACGGCACAATGTGCATTGTTCCTCTGGGTGCAAGTTGGTCGACAAGGCAAAGAATAAAGAACCAACCAATGTCCTCAACGAATACTATATTAAAAGGATGCTAAAGGGATGAACCCAAGAAAGCACTATGGCTTGTTTCTATTGGGGTACTGTCAATTACTTTTACGTGTGTAAGTGTACAGTATGTGCGTGCATGTAGTAGTACACGAATTGTACATTTATTTAACAAATGTGTGTCTGTGTGAGTGAGTGTGTGTGAACAGTACGTGCATTGTGGGTGTGTGCATTGTGTGTGTGTGCAGGAAGAGGCAGGAATGAATGTATTATGTGTCATGTCATGTCAGAGCGAGCGGACCGGCCCACCCCTGCAGTGACCTGTTCCCTCTTGGTTCCCATGGCTCCATCATGCCACTCCGCAGCGCAGCCAGGCCTGCAGAGCAGACCTCCTCCCCCTGATTAAAGTACAGTAATACCTGGAAACCATTTGGCTTCACTCTTTCCTCTCGACCTCTCATCATAATAATAATGGGGAAGTGTTCTGGCCCCCGCTAGCCACTGGGGAGCCTGCTGTGGGCATGGTGGCCTAGTGATGGGAAACTGTGTGTCTCACCGCAGGAAAAAAAAATCTCCTTTTAGGCAGTGGTGGGAAAAGTACTCGCATTTTTTTGAGAGGCGCTAGCCCCTCCTATATACAGCTTTTGTCCACACACGTCTCATATTTGCCATTGACAAATATGATGTAAATTTGTGGCAACACAAACATTAAATGCCATTGACAATGAAGGGAAAATGTACGTCATATGTAGACGAGCAAATTGGCGAACCAATCACATAAATTCAGTTAATTGAAACACTTCTGCTCAGAATGACCACAAAATGTCCGCAACACAAACATTACATGCCATTGACAATGACAGGAACATTTACGTCATCTTGTCCCCACACGTCTCATATTTGCCATCGACAATGAAAGGAGAAATTAGGACAAATGTCCACCAAATATGACGTAAAGTTGTGGCAACAGGCATTCTGATTGGCCAGCATGAGATGATGCATGATGATGTACGATCATAAGAGCGCCCCTCACTTCACATGGGTGTGATTTTTAGTATCAATACTGCAATGTCTGTTACAAGTGAAAGTCCGGAATTCTAAAAGTACAAAAGTATTGAATTCAAAATGAAAATAGCAGATCTACAAGTTAAGAATGTGACACATTTCGAGCTTGTAGATTGGCTGTTTTCAAATGGCCAAAATGTATATGGTTACTGTAGGTCTATGTTTTGTATAATCAAAAACGATCAAAAATAACTAGTAACTAAAGTTTTCAAATAATTGTAATGGAGTAAAAGTACAATATTTGCCTCTGAGATAAAAGGTAAAAGTACAGAAAATAAAAAAATACCACAAAACGCTTCTAAGTACAGTACTTGAGTAAATGTACTTAGTTACTTTACACCACTGACTGCGTGACCACCGCATCTCCTTTTAGGGCACTGAGTGTGCCGGTAAATACACTCACACTTCGCCATAAATTGTAATGATGAAATCTCATGTGGGCGCTTATCTTTATTTATACAACATGGTGGATTTATTGCTTGCTTAGAGAAAATGACAAAAATGACCTTCAGGCTATATATTCTCACAGGCTTCATTTTGTGACAAGTGAGGTAATTTTCTTTTCTCTCTCTCTCCCTCTCAAATGTGTCACTTTATCACTTTAAAACTCAAATGTTTTGGTAGTCTGGTTGCAGGTGCATGGCACAGACCAAGGCACTGTGTTTTCACACGGGGAGGAAGGGTGCGTTTAATGCTCGTGTTGTTGGCAAATGCGCCCACGCGTTGCTGCGGCGGATTATGCGATGCCAAAACCAAACTGCTGAAAGATTTAGAATCTTTCTATTTCTAAAACAAAACAGTCCCCATTAGCAACCAATGCCCTCTTGTGGTTGCCGCCAAAAAGAGAAATGTTTGTATTGTAATGTGTAGTACTGTAGAATTGATGTCTTTCTTACTGTTAGAATGTAAGTGGGGTTGGCATTAGAGCTCTCTAGTCTATTGGATAGCTAAAAGACTATGACTGGATGCCATGGTAACCAGGCTTTAAGCAGAAAACTCAACAATCCAAATGACCACTATTGAGTTTGAGTCTGCGTGGGCATTGAGTGTCTGCTGATTACCAGATGATTTTATCCACTCTATAATCAACACACTATGACCATGTTCTGGAAGTAGGGAACACGCTAATAATCCATCTCTTTTTCAGAGAACATTACAGAATCATTAAAGCCGAACAAGATGCGATCCATCACAGAACAAAACCTGACTAGCTCAGTGGCTCTCATAGCTTTTTAGTAACATTAGCGTTTTCTCAGTCAGTTGATGCTTCATATCCATACGAGTCAAACCGCCCGGCTCATTTGTGTATTTTTGGAACACAGTTGTTACATGATGCGATGTTAAACACGTCTATGGGAATTCAGGTAGGAACGCGTAAATGTCGTCAGAATTATGTCCAGTGCTCTATGCCAGTGGTTCCCAAAGTGGGGTCCGGGGACCCCCAGGGGTCCTTGTAGCAGTTCCAGGGGTTCCCAGCTAAATGATAGTTTGGTACCAAATGGGCCCTTATGGGTCTGTAACACTGAGTGACGTGTCTACAAATGCCATTAAATTGGGGTCCATAGCCTATTGCATATCAAACTGAGGGTCCTTAAAATGGACCCTTAAAATGGTTGAGTAAAAATTTTATCTTATGGCGGACCCTGGCATATCTTTTCAAATGGGGGTCCGTGGGCTAATTAGTGTCAATTTGGGGGTCCTTGACGTGAAAAAGTTTGGGAATCACTGCTCTATGCAATGGTGGGGGGGACGTTTGTTTATTGAGTGTACCACCCGTTTACACTAGTGTCCTTTTATGACACCTGATAGAGGGGGGGGATCCAGCTGTGGAAGAGTGAAGAATGCTGGGAATAATGGGGAGAGGAACACCCACACACACACACCGCTTCCTCCACAAATCACCCGGGACCCTCCGTTGACAAGACCACCAGACCAGCGGACCAACATGTCACAGTCAGCACCAGAGAGACCCTCCTCATCAGTGTGAAACAAAGCACCGCGGCCATCAACCGACCTGTGATTTTACAGCTGGCGCGTTGGGGGCATTTGTTCTCACATTGTTGTACTTAAGTAAAAGTAGCCATGTAGAAAATTAATGGTATAAAAATGTACTTAAAGTACCAAAAGTAGAAAGTATACTCATTATGCAAGTTTTCAAATGTATAAAACTAGAGGTTCACATGCCTTCGGTGCACTAGCACCATGCAAATAAAAATTAAATGAAATAGGCTTCCATGCACCTGTAACCCGTGTCACGTGATCGGCCGTAGCCAATCGGAAGAAGGAAACACAGCCGTCAACTTCCTGTTTTTGTGCCGTTTTAAAAACCTTTTTTTCTGAGAATGTTAGGCTGCATCCACAGTGATTGGACAGAACGCGGACGTTCTGGGCTCATTTATGATGTTATTTTGCGTCGCGGTTACAATATTAACGCATGGGAAAGAGCCTCCACTAGCCACTGGGGAGCCAGAAATGTGTCACCAAAACTGTCGCCAAGAGGAATGTGGGCGTGGGATTCTTCCAATTGTAATAATAGATGTATAAAGAATCTTTTGAAAATAGCAGATCTACAAGCTCACAATGTGTCACAATTGTGAGCGTGTAGACCAGGTATTTTCAAATGGCCATGATGTATATATATAGGGCTGAAGTGGTTAATGTATGTTTTGTAATAATAATCTAAATCTGCAAAGTGACTAGTAACTAAAGTTTTCAAATAATTGTAGTGGAGTAAAAAAGTACAATATTTGTCTCTGAGATTAGAAGTACTGAAAATTGGACATACTCAAGTAAAGTAAAAAATACCTCAAAATTGTACTTAAAGGCCTGGGCCATGGCTCAATGGTCCAGGCACCTTGGCTGGTAATCCAGTCTGGCAGTGTGCCGCAGGTTCGACTCCCGATCCCGACGGCCTTTACTGCATGTCTTCTCCCCCCCCATCTCTCTCCCCATTTCCTGTCAGCCTACTGTCTGTCCCTCCATAAAAAATATAAAATAAAAGCCACAAAAAAACATTAAAAATAAATTAGTACTTAACCCATTTTGAACTGAGATCAGATTCTAAAAATGTCTTCTACATCCGGACAGTTTTTTTCTATGTCAGTCGTTCTTCGATTTTTCAAATATAGCAGACCTACAAGCTCCGAGCTTGTAGATCTGCTATTTTTCAATAGCTAAAGCATAACATAATGCTAACACTTTCCCGCCCAAAATGGGTTAAAGTAAATGTACTTAATTACTTTAAACCACTGCCAGACATGAGATAAGGACTGCGGTGAGGCCAGCATGAACACATCCAGCGACCGGCCCAATTAGCCTAGGTCTGGGTAAAACAACGTGATGGATTACCACGGCTCCGCTCATTGCCGTGATTTGATACGATCCTCCTACAGTATCTGTCAAAGGTTTTGCCGAATGAGCACATCGGCCACTCCGACACACCCTGTCTTCTAAAATGAGTTCAGTCTGGTTCCAGAAAATAAGTCATCTAACACAGCAAAAATCATGAGGGTAAATTTGCAGTTACAGGTCCATTGGTTATGTTCTCGGAGGTACATTTCCACTCAGGGTTTTGCAGTGTACACTGTACTCTTGTACTGCAGTCAGTGAACAGCTTCTTTTCCCCCAAATCACATATGTTTTCCAGTGGATGGATGTGGGAAAGGTGGCCAGATATCGCCTTACAATCTCACATGTCTGTTTGTTTTGGAAATGTGCATTATAGATAGTGTACAATGTGTGCTTTAGTGAAGTGAAAATGCAGTTTTGTTTAACTCCGAGTGTACAAATTTGTACTCTCTCACACATAGCATCTAACATTTTACTGTGTGTGTGTGTGTGTGTATGTGTGTGTGTGTGTAGCGCGCACAAGCTCCTCCCGGTCCTGACGACTTCAGATGGCTGCAATAATTAGCCACTGCCTCTTCACCCTCATTATACCAGCAGCACCAAAACACTTTGCTCTCATTAGAACCAAGCCATTGTGTCCTGCAGCAGTTAGCAGCCATTTTGCCTTGCCCATTAGAACACAAAGAGAAAGGGGAGGTGAAACAGTTTACCCACAAATTCTCCCTCTGTGTGCCCACGGGTTCACTCCACTTTATTCAGGAAGGGAAGTGAAGGCCATCTGCTCGTTGCATACGAGTCCAATCTCAGAACACAATCCTTCCATACACCCCTTTCACCAGTTCCATTACCGCTGGCCAGAAGATTACTTGAACAAACAACAACAACAACAACCACACGCACACACACACATACACACACCCCACACACACACTCACCAATGGACGCCAAGGTTGGTCAAGCAACTGTTTTACGCAGAGACCTCACCTCCTACAGGCGTGCGATGAATGACGTGATCATCCAAGAAGAGTTGGACGGCGCAAATGGATGGGCAGCTGCTCCTATCTATCACCCTAAAGCCAATAGTATTTACACGACCAATGAGGCAAACAAACAGGCCACAACATGTACAGGTATAATAATCCTTTTAGTGAATATGTCTGAAGTTGTACTGAAATTACTCATGCTTTCACAGGGATTACCAGTCTGCACTGACACTGCCTGTCTTGACTCCGTCATGTCAGTCACTGATACAGATCTGGTATGGAGGGTATGCGTGTGATATCGTCATCATATGATGATATCATCTGATTGCATTAAAATACATTAAACAACGTTAAACTCACTTTATGCATGCGCATACCCTCTATATAGTTTTTCAGTCACTCTGCGTGCACTAGCCTAGTGGTCCTGTATACACCTACTTGGTCAGTGTCTAAATTAATTTATTTGTAACGCACTTTAGATTTGACACAAATTTGACACAGTGCTACGTTGCAGCAAAGAGGTCCTTACACACGAGGGGTGGCGTCTTTATTTGTGTGATTATTATTTGTTCATTTCAGAACTAGGTAGATTTTTCACTGCAAATAAAGGCATCAACCTGTATGACTGCTTTGGCCTAGTCCCATGCTGATCCAGCTCTCTGTTTGCAGGAAACACAGACTAAGACCCAAACAAACACACATTCATTTGTGTTGTGTGAGGGTTTTTTTTAAATGAATATTCAGATACAGCTGTCTGCGCCAAGGAGATAGCAGCTGGTGTTTAGGCCCCGCTGCTATCCCAGTGCCATGCCTGGACACAAGCCCCTGCATCTGGGCCAAGACAGGCCCGTGCAGCCGGCCCTAGCCCTGGCAGGCCCAACCTGGCCCCACAATCCTCCCCGAAATCCCACCATTGATGCTCTCGATACACAAGGGGTCAAAGGCTTAATATAGTCCTGCGACAGCCCACAGCAGAAACAGGGTGACAGCTCTTATGACGTAGGTGAGGTATATGTCTCTATAAATTAAACAACAAAGCGCATATTGGAGGTAATGGGGTTTTAATGCTATTTTTTTAGTCCTTTGCAAAGACGCACTAATGAGACAAAGCATTACAAAGGAAAACCGAGCTGAATTTCAGTTCGATTCAGTTTAATTATATCACAAGGACGCGTCCGTTAGTGTGCATTCGTGTGGTACCGGTTATACAGAGGATGTCCTGTTTTCAAGACCCTCTTTAGAACCGACAGCGACAAACAAAAATACTTCCCAGCCACATTTCTTCATTACAGCTAAATGTCACACTGGCTTATAAAGGGTATTTGCAAATTTCCCAGGGAACTTTTAATTATCAAACTTAATCCCATACTAATCCAGTGATATTAACCACAACGCATATAGCACTAGTATGGCGAGTATAGGTTTTTGAAGACAAAGACCGGTGTGGTGAAGGAGTTTGTGCCGTTCGGTGGGCCTGGCATCGGGCGCCTCCCACACAGTCTGCTGGTTGGCCCCGACAATGTGGCATCGCAGTGCCAGGCTGTCAGTGAGCCAGGCCCAGAGAGCAGCTGCCAGGCCAAACCAGCGGGCACTAATTCACCCAGCCACAGGGAGCCCCCGCTCCACCCCTTCATCTCCTGGTCCCTCCCCGTGGCTAGAACCAACCCTCACACGCACGCACGGTCGCACGCACACACACAATTCAGGCTTTAATTATGCTAAACTTGCCAAAAGTTAATCCCCCCCCCCCATCTTTTTAATCAAAGACATTTGTAGCAGACCATGCTGCCAATATTTCGATAACTAATTACAAGAAATACTGGTGAATAAACACATTTACCTTTGACCAACACCTTTCTCAATCCAACAACAAACATATTTCAAACAAGCGAAGATCAAGGCACATTTCTTTCCCTTTTGTCCTACAGCCAGTGATGCTGCTGAAATGAACAACAATGACTGCTTTTCAAATGTATGGAGATACTTCTAAAATATCGCATTCGTTAATTTGATCTCAATCCTCATCGTCGTCGTACTGACATCGGCACAAATCAAGTCACTAGAAAGACGTTTTGAGTGTGTGTGGTGTGCGCGTGCATCATTAATTTGCATGCTTGTCGTTGACACGTGTCCATGTTCATCTGTGTGAATCATTAACGTCCTGCTCGTTTCATCATTATCTCCTGTGGATGCGAGCGGCGCTCCACAGCCCGGGGGTCTCTCGGCCAGGCCAGTAACACTGGCTCCACAGCCCTAGGGACTCTGGGCCATGCCAGTGACACTGGCTTTACAGCCCTAGGGACCCGAGCCAGGCCAGCAACACGGCGGTCGGTAAAGTGACAACCACGCCGCTCGGATGCGTTCAGCTGCTGTTGTGTTTGTACGACAGTCGACGACAGTACATGGGTTTGAATGCCCCCGCTGTGTCCTTGGCCCTGGACCCTGAAGCCCAGCTTGCGATGAGAAGGGCAAATCCGTTTAATTCAGAACATGGAATGGACTCTATCTGGGTCCAGCGCCTAGAGGTCCTGCTTTACAGTAGGTCTGACATGACCCTTCATCTGAGCCAGGACAGATTGGAAGGCATCTTTTTTATATACCTCTTTGTGTCCATTTCAGTTTTCTCTCTCTATATATACAGTATATATATATACTATATTATATCATCTCTGTCGGGTGGAAACCTCATACTGTTGACGCTGTAGTATGTAGTAGGGGTAGAAACCACATAAGTTAGAATATAAAAGATAAGAGGTCTCTGCCCGACAGTTGCGTATACATGTGCAAACATACCTGGCAATAGAAATGCATTTAGTTTCTCTGTCTATCAATACACACACACACACACACACACACACACACACCATCAGTAAAACGCTGAAATATTGATGCTGTGTTTTGTTCTCATTTTTGCTATCCTGAGTGGCCATCTGGACAGGGTGGCCGTTCTCACGTGAAATATTTAGTCAGCCAGTTGCAGCATGCGCACACCTCACACTAAGTTCAAACTTAGCCTAGTTATAGCTTAAATGGCTTTTAAGTCAAGCTCAAATGGCTTGACTTAAAAGCCATTTAAGCTATAACTAGGCCACGTTTGAACTTTAGTGTGAGGTGGTGCAACTGGCTCCTGTAGAATATAAGCAGGGCCAAGCAAGATACAGTAGACTGCAATGCTGTAGAGAGAGAGCGAGAGAGAATGGCTGAGTATCCAGTCCACTGTCCATCAATTACAAACAAAGGGATTACACATGGCTACATAAATAATGAAATAGATTACTTTGTTGACACAACTCATCAAATGCAGCCAATTAAATCTGTATGTTAGTCTCATTCAGGTAGGACTGATGTGAGGAATGTTTCCATGACACAAATCAAACGTCTCACTGACCGTCAATGCTTCTGCCAGCGAACGTTTAACTCAAGCTGTGGTGTAAAGTACCTAAGTACATTTACTCAAGTACTGTATTTTGAGATATTTCTCTCTTTACTGGAGTGTTTCCAATACTTTTACTTCTACTCCACTACATCTCAGTAGCAATAATTTGTACTTTCTACTCAACCACAATTTGAAAACGTATAGTTACTAGTTACTTTGTAGATTTTTGATAATTATTACAAAACATACATTAACCACTTATTTACGAACTACAAGTTGTAGATCTGTGATTTTCCAAGATTTTTACATTTTATCCATTATGATAACTTGTGAAATGGAACATTCTGCATAACAAGTAGTTTTACTTTTGGTACTTTATGCACTGTACATTTTGATACCAATAGTTTTGTACATTTTGATTACAGACTTTTAACTTTTACTTAATCTCAAGCAACCAAACAGCTGACAAATGTGAGATGATGATGCTCACAATAAGCATAGTCAGAGCCACATACTGTAAGTGTGCATGGCAGGACTCACTGGTCCGTCCAGTGTTGGGGGATAACAACCGACCCATTACAGTAAGTACATCAATTCTGTTAGGAATCACTCATGTCAATAGTCAAAGCTACAATCCCTAGCTTCAGGTCTGTTGTCTTGATCTCTCAAAGGAGTAAGTAAGAAGCCTTGTAAGTAAGTAGCCTTGTGACCCACAGGTCAGGAGCCCATCTCCTGTTTCCTTAGCGTGAGGCAGCTTGATGTACGTACAAGTACAAGCACAGCCCCTGGATATGACGCTGGTATGTCGCAGGGACTCACCCCTTGACGTTGAGTGCCAGGGAGGAATTGCGTACCATTTTTATATTCTTTGGTACGACTCGGCCGGAGAGTAAACGTGAATCTTTTAGGGCGGACACTCTAGCCACAAGGCCTCTGAGCTCCCAACGGAGAGGTGGGGGGGGTGGGGGCCTGGGGGTTGCAACAATTGTCCAAACTACAATCCAATGCAGTGCACTGTCAACTTCAAATAACGTTATGATATTGTCAACCAGTAGGTTGAAATGTATCGATGTGAGATCAACTGCAGCTGTGCTAGTTATGTTGTATTAACATACTCTACCATACAGATAGGTTAAAACATTTTAGTCAATAAAACAGATCCCAGATTAAAGGTAAAGTGATTTTCTTTGGATAAAATAAGTTATATATTAAATAGCTCTATATTCTGATAATACTCAATAAGGGAAAATTTGCAAAACAAAAACAAACAATAAAAGGTGTCTACTATCACCTATCAATTTGTTTCCCTTGGGAAACGTTACAGCTGCTGAAAGTTGGGGTACCATTAGCCTCGGTACCAGGCTTTCATTTTTGTTGGTGCAAAAATTTAAAGCCTGGAGGAACGCATTGGCCGCTCTGGTCTAAAAGTGGGAGTCAACCCTTCCGGGTGGGCGTCGCTCCAAATGATGTGACGTAGCGCTGCACTAGGGGGGAGAGGAGAGGCCGGGGGTGACGGACAGATCGATGAGATCCAATCAGGGCGTGCGCAAATCTCAGCCACGACCCGGCCCTCTAGACCAGAAACCTAACACGTTAGCTCAGGCTAGGGTACCATTAACCCACAGTATATAAGGCAAATTTCTCAAAATGTCATTATGCTTTGTTTAAGTAGCATGGGATGTGTCAAACTAGAGGGTTTTCATGATTCTGAATGAACCATTGCAAGCATTCGTTTTTGCACGAAAAACACTTTGGGCTAAATTCGGCCATAGCCACCTCATCACATTTGTGATGACCGCTATGGGCGTTTTTCGTGCAAAACTATTGCTTGCAATGGATTCAAAATGAAATTCCCTACTTTGACACATCACATGCTACTTAAAGCATAATGACATTTTGAGAATATTTCCTTATACAGTATAGGTTGTTAATGGAACCCCAACTTTCAGCAGCAGTCAAAGTTTCACAAGTTGGCTTGGAACAAATTGATAGGTGATAGAGAGTAGACACATTTGTTTTTGCAGATTTGCCAAAATTGCCACACATTGATGATAATATTCCCTTATCATTGATATAGAGGGTTTGTTCAGGGATACCAATTTTATCAAATCAGAATAGATAATAATAAATCAGTTAAGACAGGGGTTTTCAACAGGTGGTCCGTGGACCACTGGTGGTCCCTGGAAGTATTGCATGTGGTCCCTGACCATTCATTTAGTAATGTAGGATGTGTTGATTAAAAAAAAAGTCTTTCCACTAGTTGAGAAACAGTGAACTGAATGACCTGGGGACCTATGATGACCGTCCATGTAGTCATTTACTGACAAATTGGAGGTCAAGAAATTCAACAGAAAAAGGGAGTTATTGGGAAAGATGGTGGGTGGGTGGGGAGGACTGGGAAAGGAGTTGTGGGAGAAAATGTAAAAAACAAAGAGTCGTATTCTCTTTCTGTGAAAATTGCATATGATGTCATACTCTTTGAATAAAATTTACTAAAAAAGAAAAGAAAAAGGGAGTTATCATCTCAAGAGCGGGAAGTGCAGCGGATTGTCTGGTTGAGTCATTATTATTAGGAAATTATACTTAGTCAGTGGAAAATTGGTTGAGAAACAGTGGAATGTATGCACATGGGATGCATAGCAAGTGTTACAAAAGCATTAATCTTAGCCCTTACCCCATATCCCCACCCAACACAACAGTGGTCCCCAGGTTGATTCTAAGTCAGGGTGGTGGTCCCTGGTTCACAATCAGTTGAAAACCCCTGAGTTAAGATACAGATTAAACTAGAAAAAGTGCCCTTCTGGGCACAGGTCTCCACCAGGATAGGAATGTAGGACATTGCAGCTTGCCTTCATCTGGTGGTTGGATAAAAGGGCAACAAAAGTAAACTAGGGAGTTGGCATACAAAGTTATCCACAGATCCGTGCAGTTAGAGGTAAAACACTTTTCGGCCAGTTATAGCGCCACCTTGAGGCTGAGTTGAAATTGTTCATGTGGCATTTCTTCCTCGGCCTAGTGGGAATGTGCGTGCAGAATTTCACGGAAATCATGCGATGTGTTCATGATTTGCAGCATTTTGTTTGAAACTGAGCACTCCTGTGAACTTTGGAAGCCAATCTTAACCAATCAGGATGGAGTCTGAGAAATCTGAAAGACCCGTTTCGTTGAATGGCTCTAGAGAGACTGTGTACCAATTTGCGCGATGTTTGGACAAAATCTGTAGGTGTACTGTGCAAAAACTTGTTTTGCACAAAGCGGCCTCCTGGTGGCGCTATAACAGGCCGTTCTGGAAGGTTTGGGGCAGAGGTTCATCGTTGGCATCCAGGGAGTGTGTGTGCAAAATTTGGCATCGACCGGGTTAACGGTGGCCGAGATTATTCCCATCGTATCGTCCCATATTAACAGTACCTCCCATTCAGTCCCATTCACTCCCATAGTATCAGTCCCATAGTAACAATACCTCCCATTCACTCCCATGCACTCCCATTCAGTCCCATAGTATCAGTGCCATAGTAACAGTACCTCCCATTCACTCCCATTCAGTCCCATGTACTCCCATAGTATCAGTCCCATAGTAACAGTACCACCCATTCACTCCCATTCAGTCCCATGTACTCCCATAGTATCAGTCCCATAGTAACAGTACCTACCTTTCACTCCCATTCAGTCCCATTCACTCCCATTCTATCAGTCCCATGGTAACAGTACCTCCCATTCAGTCCCATTCACTCCCATTTTGAAAGGTGTGTTAAAATGGCCTAAGTCACATTTTATTATGACTTAGGCAAAATAATATGGCCTAAGTCTCCCTCCTGACATAGGCCATTGTTTGAATAGGGTGTAACGGAAGGCCTTTTACATTAGGGCTTGGGCGATTTTACCAGAGGTGGCCAGCATCACCAGGTGGTGATTTAGGCCAAAAGATTACTTAGGCCATTAGTTTAATAAGGTGACGATATGATATATATGATATGGTACTTTATTGTCAGTTCAGAAATTTATCTTGCAACACAGCAGCCAAGTATGCAGAACACATATACACGCATTTGACATAACACAAACAACACAATTGACATACATGAAGACAAGAGCAATATCCACCGCTTAGATTATCCTGTGGCTACTACAACTCCTGATTAAACCCTTTTATATTTATTAAAGAGCTGGAGAGACAGGAATATTCCTGTTACTGAACACACACTATAGCAATTATTACTGTCACAATAACTTTGTACTTTTGCTACTGATGTTTGTGTGCAACATTTGAGCTGGTGTCAAGTCACCTTAATTCAAGTGATAGATTATATACAGGGGCATGCCATATGGTCTACCTGCACAGCCTTTGTGATCTACTGGTAGATCACAATGTACCTTTTGGGCACCCCTGCAATACAGGATTCCTGTCCAGAATAGTTTTTTATTAAATATAGAGGGTTTAAGTGTAGGGTTTGTCATGTTGGTGTTCTCTATTACTTTTCGTCCTGGGCATGACGTTAAACTGTCCAGTGTAACTCCAAGTTACATGGGGTGGGTATGGTTTGAGAGTTTGTGATGCTCAGTTCTTTTTTTGCGTCTCGGTTCCTCAGGTGGAAGCTGCATAGTTGGGTTTTTGATGGGTTGGGTTTCAGGTGGTTGTATTGTAGTAGCTTGACATTTCTTGGAGGGCACTTTCAAGGACAGACTCAATCTTCTGGAAGTCTGCTTGTTGGGTCGTAATGCAGAGGTTGTCGGCGTAGATGAAACGCTGGCATTAGGCATTGGGTAGTGGCTGGTCGTTTGTGTAGATATTGAAAAGGAGGGGGGCGAGCACGCTACCTTGTGGGAGGCCGTTCTTTTGGGCTTTCCATTTACTCCTCTGGTCATTTAACTGGACATAGAAGCGCCTGTTGTTGAGGAGGCTTTTCCTGACCATTGTGCGGTGTTGGACAGTGTCGTAGGCAGCAGAGAGATCTCTGAATGCTGCTCCAGTTATTTGTTTCCCCTCAAACCCATCCTCAATGTGTTGGGTGAGGTTGAGCTCTGTCCAGCACAGGAGTGGCTGGGACGGAAACCAGCTTGGTCTTTAGTCAGCTTGGTATCTATGAGTGGCAACGAGGCGTTGGAGTAGCAGCTTCTCATATAGCCTTGTAGGTGATGCAGAGGGAAATGGGTCGGTAGCTCTTTGTGGATAATGGGTCTTTGCCAGGTTTAAGGATTGCAACCACTTTGGCCTTTTCCCGGACAGAAGGGATGGTTTTCTGTGCTATGCATGTGTTCAGCATCCCCACAAGCCAGGTCTTTGCGTTGGGTCCCAGGTTCTGTAACATTTCTGCCAGTAGGTCATCAATCCCTGCTGCTTTTCCGGGTTTCAACTTTCCCATTGCAGTTTCAAGTTCTTCTAGGTCGAAGGGTTTGGTTTGAGCGCTGGCTGATTGTGGTTGGTCTGATACCACTGTGCGATGGTATTCTCCTGTGGGTCGGTGGCGGTCTTGGTCACAACTGGTGGCCAACAGTTGTAACCAACACCGCCACCGACTCACATAGATTACCATCGCACAGTGGTATCAGACCAACCACAATCAGCCAGCCCTCAAACCAAACCCTTCGACTTAGAAGAACGTGAAACTGCAATGGGAAAGTTGAAACCCGGAAAAGCAGCAGGGATTGATGGCCTACTGGCAGAAATGATACAGCACCTGGGACCTAACGCAAGGACCTGGCTTGTGGGGATGCTGAACACATGCATAGCACAGAAAACCATCCCTTCTGTTTGGAAAAAGGCCGAAGTGGTTGCAATCCCTAAATCTGGCAAAGACCCATTATCCCCGAAGAGCTACCGACCCATTTCCCTCCTGCATCACCTACAAGCTCTATGAGAGGCACTATAATTTCTGAACAGACTATATTTACATCAATATGTCTGGGTCCCCACCTACTCACTCAGGGTTGACGTGTCACACCTGCAGTGATGGGAGGGGCACCAAAATGTGGTATTTTGATTGTTTAATGGGGGCACTCCCTTAGTATAAAAGTGTATGTTTTGTGTACACATGACCTGATGAAGATCAAATAGATCGAAACGTTGTCAGTATTTCAATAAAGAACTTCTTTCTTATACCTGTGGTGTGCGGGCTCCATCCAATACCTACACCAGTTGTGATGCAACAGAGTTTGCTGTGACCGTTGTGAATTATGGGTGGTGTGGTTTTTGCCAAGACGGTGGATTGTGGCCCATGCCTTCCTGCTGTTATTTGTCATGTTGGTGTTCTCTATATCTTTTCGTCCTGGGCATGACGTTAAACTGTTCCGTTCGAGAGTACCAGCGACCCTCGAATGTAAACAGCCACGAAAGGAAATTATGTGTGTGTGAGGTGTTCTCTATGGGTTGGGTTTCAGGTGGTTGTATTGTAGTAGCTTGACATTTCTTGGAGGGCACTTTCAAGGACAGACACAATCTTCTGGAAGTCTGCTTGTTGGGTCGTAATGCAGAGGTTGTCGGCGTAGATGAAACGCTGGCATTAGGCATTGGGTAGTGGCTGGTCGTTTGTGTAGATATTGAAAAGGAGGGGGGCAAGCACGCTACCTTGTGGGAGGCCGTTCTTTTGGGCTTTCCATTTACTCCTCTGGTCATTTAACTGGACATAGAAGCGCCTGTTGTTGAGGAGGCTTTTCCTGACCATTGTGCGGTGTTGGACAGTGTCGTAGGCAGCAGAGAGATCTCTGAATGCTGCTCCAGTTATTTGTTTCCCCTCAAACCCATCCTCAATGTGTTGGGTGAGGTTGAGCTCTGTCCAGCACAGGAGCGGCTGGGACGGAAACCAGCTTGGTCTTTAGTCAGCTTGGTATCTATGAGTGGCAACGAGGCGTTGGAGTAGCAGCTTCTCATATAGCCTTGTAGGTGATGCAGAGGGAAATGGGTCGGTAGCTCTTTGTGGATAATGGGTCTTTGCCAGGTTTAAGGATTGCAACCACTTTGGCCTTTTCCCAGACAGAAGGGATGGTTTTCTGTGCTATGCATGTGTTCAGCATCCCCACAAGCCAGGTCTTTGCGTTGGGTCCCAGGTTCTGTAACATTTCTGCCAGTAGGTCATCAATCCCTGCTGCTTTTCCGGGTTTCAACTTTCCCATTGCAGTTTCAAGTTCTTCTAGGTCGAAGGGTTTGGTTTGAGCGCTGGCTGATTGTGGTTGGTCTGATACCACTGTGCGATGGTATTCTCCTGTGGGTCGGTGGCGGTCTTGGTCACAACTGGTGGCCAACAGTTGTAACCAACACCGCCGTGGTTGCAATCCCTAAACCTGGCAAAGACCCATTATCCCCGAAGAGCTACCGACCCATTTCCCTCCTGCATCACCTACAAGCTCTATGAGAGGCACTATAATTTCTGAACAGACAATATTTACATCAATATGTCTGGGTCCCCACCTACTCACTCAGGGTTGACGTGTCACACCTGCAGTGATGGGAGGGGCACCAAAATGTGGTATTTTGATTGTTTAATGGGGGCACTCCCTTAGTATAAAAGTGTATGTTTTGTGTACACATGACCTGATGAAGATCAAATAGATCGAAACGTTGTCAGTATTTCAATAAAGAACGTCTTTCTTATACCTGTGGTGTGCGGGCTCCATCCAATACCTACACCAGTTGTGATGCAACAGAGTTTGCTGTGACTGTTGTGAATTATGGGTGGTGTGGTTTTTGCCAAGACGGTGGATTGTGGCCCATGCCTTCCTGCTGTTATTTGTCATGTTGGTGTTCTCTATATCTTTTCGTCCTGGGCATGACGTTAAACTGTTCCGTTCGAGAGTACCAGCGACCCTCGAATGTAAACAGCCACGAAAGGAAATTATGTGTGTGTGAGGTGTTCTCTATGGGTTGGGTTTCAGGTGGTTGTATTGTAGTAGCTTGACATTTCTTGGAGGGCACTTTCAAGGACAGACTCAATCTTCTGGAAGTCTGCTTGTTGGGTCGTAATGCAGAGGTTGTTGGCGTAGATGAAACGCTGGCATTAGGCATTGGGTAGTGGCTGGTCGTTTGTGTAGATATTGAAAAGGAGGGGGGCGAGCACGCTACCTTGTGGGAGGCCGTTCTTTTGGGCTTTCCATTTACTCCTCTGGTCATTTAACTGGACATAGAAGCGCCTGTTGTTGAGGAGGCTTTTCCTGACCATTGTGCGGTGTTGGACAGTGTCGTAGGCAGCAGAGAGATCTCTGAATGCTGCTCCAGTTATTTGTTTCCCCTCAAACCCATCCTCAATGTGTTGGGTGAGGTTGAGCTCTGTCCAGCACAGGAGCGGCTGGGACGGAAACCAGCTTGGTCTTTAGTCAGCTTGGTATCTATGAGTGGCAACGAAGCGTTGGAGTAGCAGCTTCTCATATAGCCTTGTAGGTGATGCAGAGGGAAATGGGTCGGTAGCTCTTTGTGGATAATGGGTCTTTGCCAGGTTTAAGGATTGCAACCACTTTGGCCTTTTCCCAGACAGAAGGGATGGTTTTCTGTGCTATGCATGTGTTCAGCATCCCCACAAGCCAGGTCTTTGCGTTGGGTCCCAGGTGCTGTAACATTTCTGCCAGTAGGTCATCAATCCCTGCTGCTTTTCCGGGTTTCAACTTTCCCATTGCAGTTTCAAGTTCTTCTAGGTCGAAGGGTTTGGTTTGAGGGCTGGCTGATTGTGGTTGGTCTGATACCACTGTGCGATGGTATTCTCCTGTGGGTCGGTGGCGGTGTTGGTCACAACTGGTGGCCAACAGTCGTAACCAACACCGATTTTTTATTATTATTACAAAACATACATTGACCACTTCAGCCCTTCAGTAAAATATACATTTTGGCCTTTTTAAAATACCGGACCTACAAATGCATTGTGAGTTTGTAGATCTGCTATTTTCAAAAGATTTGTACACATTGAATACATTTGAAAACTTGTAAAATGGGACTTTCTAATCTACAAAATGAGTATACTTTCTATACTTTTGGCTCCACAGATGAACTTTGTTTTCATAGTCAGTAGACATGAATTATAACACAAACACTAGCATCTCTATATACCAGGGGGTGAACATTCAACCAATTATAATACAAACACTAGCATCTCTATATACCAGGGGGCGAACATTCAACCAATTATAATACAAACACTAGCATCTCTATATACCAGGGGGGCGAACATTCAACCAATTATAATACAAACACTAGAAAAAGTGCCCTTCTGGACACAGGTCTCCACCAGGATGAGCAGATGTGAAGAATTCCAGGCAAAGGTTTTTCCTTGGCCTCTAGGGAGTTGGCATAGAAAGTTATCCACAGATCCGTGCAGTTAGAGGTAAAAACACTTTTCGGCCAGTTATAGCGCCACCTTGAGGCTGAGTTGAAATTGTTCATGTGGCATTTCGTCCTCGGCCTAGTGGGAATGTGGGTGCACAATTTCACGGAAATCACGCGATGTGTTCATGATTTGCAGCATTTTGTTTGAAACTGAGCACTCCTGTGAACTTTGGAAGCCAATCTTAACCAATCAGGATGGAGTCTGAGAAATCTGAAAGACTGGTTTCGTTGAATGGCTCTAGAGAGACTGTGTACCAATTTGCGTGATGTTTGGACAAAATCTGTAGGTGTACTGTGCATGAACTTGTTTTGCACAAAGCGGCCTCCTGGTGGCGCTATAACAGGCCGTTCTGGAAAGTTTGGGGCAGAGGTTCATCGTTGGCATCCAGGGAGTGTGTGTGCAAAATTTGGCATCGACCGGGTTAACGGTGGCCGAGATTAGCTGCTCACGGACACACGGACGGACACACACACACACACACACACGGACGGACACACGGACGGACGGACGGAGTGCAAAACATTAACATACTCTCCCCCCATGCCTTCGGCCTGGTGGAGACAACAAGTGAAATTGGAAGTGATGACAAAGAAATTAGCAGACAGAACTGGAACGGTATAAAATGAAACTGATGTATGGGTATTCTCTCCAGTCCTGATAGGCTGAAATGTTACCTACCTAAAAATGAAATTTCAGTTTATTAAAGAGCTGGAGAGACACTGAACAAACACTATAGCAATGAATACTATCAGAATATAATATAGTAACCGGTTAACAAAACCCTTTTTGTTTTAACCAAAAAATATCACTTACACTACCTTTAACCATTTATGGATATGGAAGTAATACATGTTGACTTGGCGGTATGATACTACACTTGGGGACGCTCCACCTCTGCCGCGGTGTAACATGAAATACACAACACATGATAAACCATGCATCCTCTAGAGAGATTCATTTACAATCCCTCAGTCTTGCATATAGAGCAGAACCAATGCAGGTGGATGCTGGGGTGGAGGAGGTTTTGCAGATAGCAGTAACGTTACATACGTGAATGTGAGCCTTCTTAAATGGGTCACCTATTAGTGCAGTGAAAGAGTAATGACAGTGATATAACTGTCACACAGTCAAATCTTGAGTGTTCATTTAACTCTGAGAGTGTACAAAATAAATGTCAACATTCGATGGGATCAGCATGTCCTGCCATTTGCTTCAAATGCGTTAACCCGCGATCAGCATGTCCTGCCATTTGCTTCAATGCGCTAACCGGTGAAATGTGTCGTGAGCTGAACACGCTTTTGGCCGGCCAACTTGGCTGTGAATTTTAATGATGTGCTTACTGCTTAGGAGTGCAAACCAGCTAACAACAACAACACAACCGTTCTAACAAGGAGCTGTTTAAAGGGAGTGGTTTGAGTAAACTATCCCTCCTCCATGCTTAATAATTAATAAAACCCCATTAATTATGAATCAATCTGTAGCCCAACACTAATGAAGAGGGAGGATGGTTGCTTAGGAACATTGGCCTGTTTTGAACAGCAATGTCCCCTCAGTGTTGTTGGTAATCAGATCCCACTGTCTCCCACCCCACAACCTGAAGGGTAACATGGTATAAAGTAAATAAAGTGCTGGCTCGGGAGACACAATAACATTTGTTTTGGGTTCTCACAAGGGGGATACAAGCCGTGGTGATCAATAATGCAGTTTGGCATGTGTCCGGATTGCTTTGTAGTCTGGGGCATTCCTCTTCTGACCGGCCTGTAGCACTTAGAAGATGTTGGAGACATAATGACGGTCGTAACGGTTTGAAACATAAGCTGAGGATGTTTTTCAACGTAAATCTGAAGGACCTAGCCATCTACAGTATGAGAGGCTCAGTGTGTCCGTTTAAGTTTCAAGGTGCTGCTTTATCGTTACGTCTTGTGTACAGATACATACTGTAACAGTAAAACGTATTTTTGTTCGACTTCCTTCAAACAATGCAGCAGCATACGTAATAATATGGTATACTATCAGCCAAAAATAAACAGCATTTCAGTATCTGCCACATTAATTTATGTCAACAACTTCACAGTAACTTCTATAGCCGTCTGTCCCTAGATAATCTCTCAAGAACAGATTCTGAAACAAACAGCAGAGGGTGCCGTTTTTTCTTTTTTTGCCAATGGGTTCCCAGATTGGCCCCTAGATAATCTCGCAAATCTGCAGGAACAATCTGCCATAAAAATTACTTGTGCACACATTCACAAGGCAAACTTTTATTTAATTGTGTCCTATACTTTTTGAAATATGTAACTATGAATCGAGGTCAGACATTGCCCAAATATACAGGAAAGGAAAGGTACTATGTTTACCCAGGGTAACTGGACTATGCTCAAGAACTTGTTTACAGCCAGGCCCTGCTCATGGAACATTTCACGGTAGAGGTTCAATGCCTTGTCCAAGGGCACTTCAGCGGTGGTAATTTTAACGTGCCGGTCCGGGGATACGAACTAGCGACCTTCCGATATCAAGACCACTCCGCAAACCGTTCGGCCACCGCTGCCTCATACATTACTGTACTTACTGCAGTTCTTGGGGTTCCAGGGGGTCCCCAGTCAAAGTAATATAGCATCACAATCATTTTAACCGCTTTATCAATTTATAAGTTGGCTATTCAAAGATAGCAGAAGCTAATCACTTTGTGCCATGCTGCAAATTTGTGAAAAGGTTTGAGAACCAAATTGCCATCTGAGATCCACATGAAACCACGCTATTGGACCCAGCCAGTCCTGTTTTCACACACTGAAAATGTATTTCATACTTTGTCATACTACTGTATGAAAACCTTTGAAAGACACATACATTTGTGGAAGATTTTCACCTATAATGAGTGACATTCCCAAAATAGGGATGCCAGGCTGAAAGCAGTCAACTGCAATCTAAGCTTGTAAACAGGAGAACGGCAGGGAACAAAACGACTGTTTATGCTTGACCCATATTCTGTACATCTTGAGCAAACACTGTGTTTCCAGGTTATCATCGCAAAGAGCCAAAACAACAACTGACCCAATGTGGTCGAACCTCCACTTTTGGACAGCAAAATCAACACAGCTGGACATCCTAAAGTTTGTGTTTATGTCTGAATGCTACCTTTCCGACTTCACTCTAAAAATAGCGCCGCAACATCCTGCTGTGATGCTGGAGGTGCAGTCATCTTTCCCCCTGAAGGACACAACACTGTCTGAAGTTTGGGGGGGCCAGGAGAGGATGTGGGAGGAAGCTGTGACTACCGTGTGACAAGCGCCCTGTTCCTTCCTCCCAGAGCCTGAGAAACAGGAAGTGGAGCTCATAAGGCATTATTGTGACGGACAGGAAATGCAAAGGTCCTCTAAATTAAGATCACCTAAACTCTTGCTGTCAATGACAGGAGTCTGTCCTCCACGGCCCCACAGAGACTATGTATTCTGCACCCCCCCTGTTGGTTTAAAATGTTAGACGCAAACCCATTAAGGAGAAACAGAAGCAGTCATTGGGTGCACACTACCCTACAGCTGCAATCACTGGCACCTTTGACTGAAGTTTGGCAGGTTGAACCGATTAAGGTTCATGTATTGTAAAAGTAAATCACACTATAGTATTCAGTGTGTGTGTGTGTGTGTGTGTGTATTGTAGATACATTCACTCTGAAAGCTGCAAAAGCTACGATCTGTAGGTTTCATTTCCTATCAGAGAGAATAGCAACGAATTAAAATAGGTTACAAATAGGCCTGTCACGATAGTCTAATCGAAATGATTTAAGATAATCACTATACATTTTTGCATAATCGTCATAATCATTTAAATGTTTTCAAAATATATTAACATTTTCAAGACATTTAAAAAATGTTGAAATAGCAGATGCGATGCGTTATATGAGGTTGTAGAACGGCCACTATTGGTTTTTTTTTGTTTAAGTATTATAAAGTAATTAATTATTAATTATTATCTGCCCTGTGCAACTGCCCTGTTTATGAAGACTAAAAGGTAAACAGAAATGTAATTTTTATTCATATGCCAAAGTTAATTGAGAAACAATTAAATCGTTAATTGCAATTATTTGAGTGACAATTAATCGTCAAGTAAAGTCATAATTGTGACCGTCTAGTTCCAAATTGCAAAAAAAGTGATATTTCTTTGATAAAATCTATATTCTGATAGTATGCATTGCCATAGACATAGAGGGCTCCATTTTCACCCATGCTAAACGCCTTATCCCTAAAATCAATCTACAAGCTCACGTGTCGGAAAAAAAAGGCAAAGTAGTTTAGGGTTAAGGGGTTTAGCAGTAGTTTAGGGTTAAGCATGGACAAAAATAGAGCCCAGAGTGTTTGTTCAGTAACAGCCAGGGTCTCCATGTCTCTCCAGCAGCTCAGGATACCAATTTTAACCAATCAGGAGATAAATCACACACGATACAGGATAAACAAGTGAAATTGGAAGAAATGGAAAAGTTGTGAGTGTAACACTAAAACTGAAAATGATAAGAGTACCTACCATCTCCTGATTGGATGATATTGGCAAATGAACTTAAAATGCATTTTCGATTAAAGAGTCAGAGATGGGGACCCTCATTACTGAAAAAAACCCCTCAAAATAGCAGCCATAAGTTACTGAAAGAAATGTGAATACAGATTGAATGTTTTCACAAAAATAAATACATAACATTTCACGTGATAAAGACAAGTCCTACTCTTCAGACAATATAAATCGCACCATGTTTCTCAACCATAAAACTAATTTGCTGTACTGTATAGCTCCGCCCCTGTTCAATTTGAGATCAGCTAAAGCAGTGGCTTAAGGAAGGCATATGGGTGAATCCACCCCGCTCCATCCTTTGCGGAATCCGAGGAGCTGGTTGCTAAGAAAGATGCTAAGGCTTTGTGCAGAGGGCTCCCTCCCAGTTAATTAAAATCCTACTTTATCTGTTTCATGCTATCAATTAGAATGACCTGGCAAGGGCCCAAGCCTCTATGTGTAGATAACCATGGCAATAAGATGTGATTGATGCAGAGAGAAGGGGGGGGGGGGGGTGTTGCAGGCTGCAGCTAGCGAGGCCCTGCTGTTGTTTGAACGTCTTGTTTTGTCTTCATATCCTGTTTTGCTCCCAAGCCCCTCCCTCTTAAGACCCAGCCAAAAATGGCTGCAGTGGTGCCCGTCTATAAATTCTGCATGGCACCTCATCCACCATGTTAGATTGATAAGATCTGTTTAATATCCTCATGTGGAACATGGCAGGTGTCAGCCACTTGATCATTGTCAGCTGAACTACAGGGGCGACCGAGGCTTCAGATGGACAGTATCAATGCTCTGCCTGTGCCAAGTCTAATGGTTTCATCTGTAATCAAAAGAACCATCGGGGAACAATGTTTTTGCTCAATTAATAGCAGATCCATCAATGCTTGTCTTTTCTTTTCACCCTCAATTAACTGCAACAGAGAAGCCAGGCTACACAACCAATCAATCATGCTGAGCCTAACGGAGTAAACTGTTTTGGTTCCACGTCAATTTGCATTATGTACTTGTGATTATTCACTGGTGTTTTGAGTTGAGAAGAAAGCCTTTAATTGTTTTTCATACAAATTAAAATAAAACCTCTTCAATGCCAAAGTGTGGAGCAACAGAAAGATGAGGAAGGAGAGGGAAAGACTTGCAACACATGGCTTCGGCTGGAATGGAACCAGAGATATTGCAACCATATGGTTGGTGCTCTATGACTTCAAATGCAGTGCGCCTCCCCAGTTACAGTTTTAAGTTAAAATTTAAAGGATTGCTTAGATACCTTTCCTATGAATTCACTTCCTTTCTCATCATTTGTATTAAACAATGACCAAATGCACATCATCATCATCACCAAAACACAAGCCAAAGAATTTACTGGAAGAACACAGACCTTTTATTATAGAAAAAACAAAACAGAAAAATGGGATATTTTAGAACAGTTCGCCCCACCGACTTCAAATTCAACACACGCGTTCCACACCACAGCAGGGGGTGCAGTGCCCGGTGTCGAGTCAGTCGGACCCACGGTTGTCCAGAACCGCCTCAAAAAGGCCTCTCCACGGGCTCTGGACAGGGCCCCTGCCCAGGGTCCATATATGGTGCTGGCCTGTTGTGACATCATTCCGACGTCTGCATAGACTCCATATTTGGGCATGCCTGACAAAGAACTCCATATATGGCCATAAAAGGGACGCAGACATAATATCTGGGTGGGGCATTTCCAACTTGCATCGTTTCAAGTAGGCCAGTGCCCAACAGGCACCGCTGTAGAGGCCCCATAGGCACCGCTCTAATAATAAACACATAACCATGTGCTCATCGGAGCACATGTCTCTGCCAGGTAGGTTAATGTCAGAGTAATCTAGTAAGAGTGGCGACACGCTTTGATCTCGCCGCAAAGCAGGTTCCTATGGGCTAAAGTTCCAAACATTGCTCCTATGGCTGGAACTATCCCATTGAGATAGAATGAGCACTTCCGCATTCCATTGTTACAATGGACCCCAGTGTCGCTACTCTCTTACTAGATTACTCTGGTTAATGTGGGCCAGCAATGTTCGGAATTGGCCAATCGGGATGGAATATGAAAATCGTACAGATCCGTCTTGATCACATGACTATAGAGATAATGGCCCTCATTTATCAATGAGATTTACACCCAAAAATGGGCGTATGCCAAAATCAATGCAAATTTCCAGTGTGACTTTGAACTTTGATGTACGCCACGCCAAATCGTTATGTTTGGATAAAATCTGTAAGATAATGGCAAAACAATTGTATGGCAAAACAACCGTTTTGCAAAGACCGGTGGCGCTACAATACATATTTCTTCCTCGGTCACATGACTATAGAGATACTATGTACCATTTTGCGTCATGTTTTTGGACAAAATCTGTAGGAGTACACTTAGCAAAAATCCGCCTCCTGGTGCTACTATAACAGGCCGATGTGAAATATTTTGGGCAGAGGTTCTGCTCTGGCAACCAGGGAGTGTGTGACGAACGGACACACACACATACACAGACGGCCGGACAGGGTGCAAAACATAGTCTCGGCCACGCCTTCAGCCTGGCAGAAACAATAATTACCTGAAGTAACAAACAATATTGGTGAAATAATACAGCTTTAGTCCAAAACAGAACATTTACTGTCATCTAGTGGTCGATGTGGAGTACTACACAGATCTCTTCTCAAGCCACTTACTCAGTTTCACATCACTTCTAAGTGCTTCTGAAAGAGTTGAAGGATCGACTGAGTGGACTGAGCTGGGAGACGAGGTGTTGAGGTGTCGGGTTACTGTATCCTACCTCCAGGCCAAAATCACTACCAGGCATGACGGTCTTGGGTATGGCTCCGTTGGCAGGGGTGGATTTCAGAGTCGGAGGAACCATCTCCATCGCCCCAGGTGTCTTCTGGGGTTGTGGCATGAGGAAAGGGAAGCCTCTTCCAAAGGAAGGGAAGACGGGGACAGATGGCTGTGGGTCTTTCTTCAAGGGCCATCCTCGACCTATTGTGTCCATCATCATCTCCATGAGGCCAGGGGCTTCGTCTGGTGGTGGTCCAGAGCTGCTGGGGGGTTTCTGACGGTCTGATGCAGGGGCTGTGGCTGGAATCAGGGCCACTGGGGCAGGAGCATACGGTTGGGGACAGGGAGAGTCCACTCGCATTGGGGATATGGGTTCAACTGTTGCAGGGTAAGCTGAATCTACTAACTCCATCTGGGGTAATGCATCTTGGTCTTGGTTCCGGCGCCCATTTGCTGGTGGCAACATCTCTGGCTGAGGTCGGGAGTTGTCTAGGTTCTGGTGGCCATTTGCTGGTGGTGATATCTTGGGCTGAGGTCGGGGGTTGTCTTGGTTCTGGTGGCCATTTGCTGGTGGTGATATCTTGGAGTGAGGTCGCGGGTTGTAGCGCTCTAAAAGGCCCTGGTCTGTAATAGGGTACATCTGGATTGCCATCTCATACCGCTCCTCGCGGATGCGTTCCATGTCCCTCAGTTCCAGGGGCAGATCCAACTCATTGCTCTGTAGGCAGATGTGAGTAAACATAAGGCGTTCCGTCTTGCCATAAAAAATACAATTTTGTTATACATCACTCAGTTACTGGTGTAATTTACTCCAGTTCTAATCAGCGCTGTGCATAACCAGGGACGGCAGTGGCTCAGGTAGGTTAGTGTCCAAGTGTCCTTGAGCAAGACACTGAATGCTCCTGATGAGCAGGTTGGTGGGGCTTTGCATGCTTTCCTCTGCAGTCGGTGTGTGAATGGGTGAAAGTAATGCACATCGTACAGCGCTTTGGATAACACAAATCGCAATATAAATGCACCATTTACCATAAGCGGTCACATCATTTTAACCTCTCTAGCAATGGCCAAAAAAGAGGACGTGGTCATATAGCATAAACAAAGGCACAGTTGCTAAATCTCATTCCTTGGACAGCATATTCATTCTACGGGCCGACGGTGTGGAACAAACTCCCACTATACCTTCGACAGGCAGCCTCTGTAGACATTTTTAAAGCACATTATTAAAGCACAGCTCAAGACATACTTCTTCACTCTTGCTTTTAAAATCTTTGTTATTCATGTCCTCACTGTATTGACTTATTCACTGATGTCGTTTTATGCCTTTGCTTTTCTTTTTCTTTAGGTCATGAAAGGTGCTATACAAATACATTATTATAATAAGTATTTAAGTATTATATTTATTTAACCCATTCTGACCTGAGATCAGATTCTAAAAATGTCTTCTACATCCTGACAGTTTTCTGAAAAAGCTATGTTTCTATGTCAGTCGTTCTTTGATTTTTCAAAAATAGCAGACCTACAAGCTCGTAGCGCACCACTCGGTGGCGTGCTATGAGCTTGTAGATCTGCTATTTTTCAATAGCTAAAGCATGTCCCACTGAGGTGATCAAAATCCATAATAGGCAGCAGTACAAATAAAAAGGTGGTAAGTATTAAGTCCTATTGCCAACTATTCCAGTCAGAGGACTCCCGAGTGGAATATACTGCATACTCAAATGACCATGGCCTTGCACACTGCCGCACGACTACAGAGCTAACAATGCATAGCTCAAAACCCTGACGCTAGACAGGAGGGTGTGGAGGGCAGTCTCACATCACATTATTTTGAGGTTACTCCATCTTAATTCCAAGGAGACCCACTGGGACATAATGGTTAATCTAATATTCAATATTTTGCACAGAAAATGAACAGGGGCACAGATAGTTGAGGCATAAAAGTGCCAGTCATTCCACAGGCAAGCCAGCACAAAACTGAAACATTTACGGGCTCCTTCTGTTCGGTCTGTGTGGGTTAATGGTAAGACCTAAACATCTTCATTTTTATAACTTCATATTCACTCAGTGATTTCCAAATGTAAATCAATCGACGGAACTACTAACAAACAACAAGCTTGTGTGTGTGTGTATGACTGACCGGGTATCCGGGGTCACTGGTGAGGTAGGCGTTGACCAGATCTGTGTAGTCCTTCATGAGAGCGTCCAGCAGCATCAGTCTGAGAGGCTGCAGGTGGATCACTGACAGAGCCATTACCTTGAGCAGGGCCACAGGGCAGGGACGCTTGTACCATATCTCCCCATCTTCCTGTCAAACCATGCATATTATAACATGCATGAGCAAGCCGCATGCACAACCATACACGATATGTAAATACGCCGTCTTCTATTCATCCTTAATGTAACCAAGCAGATACAAGGAAAACCTAGCTAAGACAACAGCAGCAATAAAATAAATGCAGTTCATCATACAGTATCATGGCATAGTAATATAAAAGCAATGAAAAAGCTGTCACAAAGTGACAGAAGGCATCCTGTACTGCTAGGCTGGGTGCTGGAACAAAACAATTACATGAAATAAGAAAATCTGCACACCAGAATGATGCTCCCCCCTTCCCTTCTGGTGTGCGGATTTTATAGTCATTTGTGCTCAGCTCTATATTTATATTTTTTACTACTGTGTAGTGTGTAGTAGATATCATAACCATAGAAGAACCTTGTCCTTGATCATGCATACAATCACATAAGCACATAAAGTAGGCTTTATTATGATGTGTTTGATTAATAGTACAGCATATATATTGACACATGGTACCCAATTAGTCGGTCTACAGAAAACAAGTTCTTACTCAAATCTCAAAGATTTTAATTCACCAAATGAAGTGTTTTCTAGTTCAACAAGTGCTCCATCTAGTGGACCTGGTTTGGTAGCTACTAAAGGCAAAGCTAAATTAAGCTACAAAGACAGGGGGAAGCTTCCCTTTGTTGGCATTGATTATACTGTATAACACATAACATATTATGCCAATATATAGCAAGTATATAGCCTATGCTGCCATATTCAGGTTAATATATGTGCATATATATTGTAAAAGTTCATTTTCTTCCGTAATATAATTCAAAAAGTGAAACTTTCATATATTCATATTCTCAATTAATTGTGCATAAAGTGAAGTATTTAAAACTTTTTTTTGTTTTAATCTTGATGATTATGGCGTACAGCTCATGAAAATCAAAAAATCCTATCTCAATGAATTAGAATATTTTACGAGACTACTACAACAACGAGAAATGTCGACCATCTGAAAAGTATATTAATGTATGCAGTTAATACTTGGTCTGGGCTACTATTGAACAAATTATTGACAATACAACCTAGTCCTAGATTCTCTGTGGGGTTCAGGTCAGGCCAGTTGGCTGGTCAGTTAAGCACAGTAATACCATGGTCAGTACACCAGTTACTAGTAGTTTTGGCTCTGTGGGCAGGTGCCAAATCGAGCTGGAAAGGAAAATTAGCATCTCCATGAAGCTTATCAACATACTGAAGCACAATGTACTCTAAAAAGATGGCTGTGTTGAAACCAGTGTTAAAATTTCACTGTTAGTGGATCGACACCATAGCAGATAACATGGCCTAAATCATCGCTGTGTTTTGTCATGTGTTTAATTATGCAAGAGAAGAGAGTGGGGGGGGGGGGGGAGGTCCTAAAATGTACTTCTAAACAACCCTTCTAGTACTTTGGATAATATTTGGTCCATGAATCAAAGTACAATATTGAGGTAATCTTGCTTAGATAAGTGCTTCTCAAAGTTGGGGGGGGGGGGGTTCCAGGGGATCCCAGCTAAATTTGTTAATACAGCAACACAATAATTTTAACCCCTTTATCCATATTTTATACATTGGCTATTCAGAAATAGCAGATATACAATCTCTCAGTGCATCACTTTGCTGAATCTTGAAAGTGAATAATTTAACACAAATCTTCTCTTCTGTGGGTCCCTGGCACAAAACATTTTCAGATGGGGGTCTGTGTCCAAATATATATCAAATTGGGGGTCCTTCAAATGAAAAGGTTAGACATGTACCTTGGTGAGCTTGGACTTCATGAGCAGGGAGGAGAGTTTTGAGGATGGCACCTCCATGTGAAAACCTACAACCTGCTCTAGAGTACTGACTCTATCTGGGAGAATTCCCCCGGTCTCCTTGTAGAACCACAACACATCGGCCACCTAAACAGATGCAGACATTTAATCAAAATTAAAGCTAGATTAAAAGCTAATGAACAACAGAATGCTACAAATGAATGCCATAGAAACAACTGCAGGGAACGCAGAAAATAGTATTATTTTCGAAAAATATTAATTTACAAAAAGTTCTTTAACAATAGATGTACAAGCTCACAACACACTGCAATGTGCAACTCAATTTTTTTTAAACACCCTTGTGTGGTTAAGAATTTAAAAGGTGTGAAATACCTGTGTGTCAAACACATTGGTTAGCTTTACTCCAAACGAAGTCGTCAGACAAGCAGCAACGCCTTTGCTGTCATGAATGACCTGTAGTGAAGGAACAATTCCAAACAATAAAACATTAAAACCAGGAATGCATGTGTGTCCTTGTCCGGGCACCTAGGCTCCTAATGAGTCCCGGAAATACATACATTGAGATGGTTAAACAAAAGACAGTCTCAGATTCTCACCTTCAGAACGCGTTTACTTTCCAGGATCATGGACAAGCCATTTTTGAAGGCACGGCCTCCAAGCTGGAGGATGTCGAACAGATAGACTGTGTTCTTTGTTGCAATCTTCAGAATAATTTGACAAGACAATAGTCAGAACATATCACATTTTTCAGCACGCTAAACATAGGGACACGTACAGGGACGGACAAAGCTGGGCATTGGAGTGGCTGCACCCTATGGTTGCACCACTCAACAAAAAATAAAGGGCAAGGACAGGAATTGAATAAGAGGTCGTTTTATGAAGTGTAAACTTTATAATCATTGCAGCTGAAAGACATTGTTTATACTCATATTTTCGCAGTGCAGAATAGACAGTAGTAGGCTGCATGAATGTTCGCTGTCAGCAGCTGTCCTACTTTCGTCTTACTTAACCCAAGAGCAAAATAGCCACCATGTGAATATGGTAGATTCCAAAGACCAAAGCGGACACTCATCCTCACCTGCAACCAGCAGAGTCTCTGCATCGCCTCCACTCCATCAGCTCCTACACCAATCACCTGCTGTTTCTTGATTTGCATCACCTGATTGGACCAGATGACAACAAACAGGTCAAAAGACACTCTACATAATATAACATGTATATGGCAATATTCCCTCTTCGGAATATATGAAGCTAGAGCAAAATGGCCACTGTTTGAATATGTAGACATTTCAAAAGCATTAAGAGTGTGTGTGTGTGTGTGTGTGTGTGTGTGTGTGTGTGTGTGTGTGTGTGTGTGTGTGTGTGTGTGTGTGTGTGTGTGTGAGAGATAAGAGGCTTAACCTACAGCTGGTCCAAACTTCTCGTGAAACTCATCAATGACAACAAAGTTGATATAGTCTTCTTCGTCATCTTCATCACCATCTAAAAAACAGGATGAGCACGGCCAAAAATAACAAACGGTTTATATGAATTATTCATGAAGGGCAGGAATACTTAATGTAAATTTACGAAAGTGCAAAGCAAATATTGAAAAGAAAAAAGAAAACATCACCCAATGTGACACTCTTCCTGTAGGGCTGGAATTCGTCCACTATGAGATGGCCTTCAAGTATCGGGTCTGGAGGTTTTCTGTGTAGATTAGAGACTAGATTCAGCAAGCGGCAAGAAACAACACTAGACCAAATGCAATACAATGCATCATTGCTTACCTGTTTTTTGTTTCATCAGGCATTTCCACTGAAAATTAAGTTAAACAAGATAAGTTATCAGATAAGGGAAAAACAAGAATTACAAGTCATAACTGCCAGGTGCCGAAAACTCTTGTTCATGAACATCTTCAGTATAATCAGTTTGTGTGCCGTAGCCTGCCTCAGCTCACAGCTTCACGTTGCAGCGTTCAGAGTATGGGATTCATATATTCATATATCAGCAATAAACACATCAAATGAAAAGGCAATTTATTGGATGGTTCTTGATATATGCGAAAGACAGACACACACAAGACAAATAATACACCCACTCACAGAGATTTGTGTTTGTACCCCTGGAATTTATAGAGCTTAACAGTGAGTGGCATACTGAGTCCGTTCAGCCTTAGTACTCACCATTCAAAACCTCATGTCCAAAGAACATTTTCACCCCAGGAATCTTTCTTCCATCCTTGACATCAACAACTGTAACAATGAAATCCCATAATTTACAGTCACACAATTGCTTTTGCAATGCAACAATAAATTGAACGTCTTATGAATATGACTAAGTAAGTAATGTTCTTCTTTCAAGTCTCCCCAAAAACGCTATAATTCAGAATGCAGCCGCTACATTTCTTACAAGGCTCTAAACTCTAAAGGAAGCTGAAGACATTCAAAATTCAATCTCCATTAGTGGTGCTACTCAATCTCAATATACTGTAGATGCATACCAGGATTGGGACACAAAAGCAAGGTCATCAACTTTCAAGAGAAGACATAACAGAAGAAAAGCCATGTTAAAGTAAATTTACTTTAAATTCTAGTCAAGTGTTGTTTCACAATAACACAAATCATGCATGCTGTGTGGTAAAATTATATTAACTTTAAAAAACCTCTCCGACATGGTACCAGTTAGAGATCACTCAATTTTGTATAGGCTGCCCAAAGGCTGCCTAAAGTTCACCAAATAGCATAATAATATACTTAACCGTGGCATATTGTATAAGACATATCTAAGCCTGTTTGAGACAGCCATTTAAAAAAAGTGTTTTTCATTCATGCTCACTGGGAGGAGTTTGACATTGACAACACATTGGCACATTGAAGCTAAACTACAGTTGTTAACTAAAACGATGATCATAAGCTAGCATGAAAAGGGTAGGCCTACTTAACGAGTACCAATTTATGTATTTGATTGATTGACCAGACCAAGCAATTGACAGTTTGCAAATAGTGGTGGACAGTGCGATTTTACAATGATTGCGTTAAAATTACCACCGCTGAAGTGCCCTTGAGCAAGGCATTGAACCCCTACCATGAAATGTTCTATGAGCAGGGCCTGGCTGTAAACAAGTTCTTGAGCTTAGTCCAGTTACCCTGGGTAAACATATAGTAACTTTGCTTTTGCTAAAAAGGGTGGCTTTTGTTGTTTCAATTGCGGTCCCGTGCATTCAATTAATCGAGAATAACTACATGCATACGGAAATAAGATCCAAAGTAAAACACTTGACTGACCATCCTCTAGGATGATGGTTTTGTTGAGGTTGATGCGCTGCACGGTGCCGATGTATGCAGCCGTCCTGAGGGTCAGTTTAATGCGCTTTCTCTTCAAGATGTCCACGAAGTTGAAGTCTTGTGAGGACATCATGTTTGTTATCTGTCCGTCTGTCAAATAAATGCTTTGATAAATCTTCTTCAACGTTCTGCTCAACTTCAACTTGTCCGTCCGCGTGTTGAAGACCAAACCAACCTCGCTCTGCAGCTGCAGGTGTAATAATGGCGTCTTCTATCTGGGAGTGGTCAAAAGCACGGTTGCCAGGTTTTGCGAGAAACATATACGTTAAAATATCTACAAGCTACAATATTCAAGCTGGTAACATAACAAGACAACTCACGGCTTGGGCGAGCCGCCTTCACTTTCAAGCACGGATGTGTGTGTGTGTGTGTGTGTGTGTGTGTGTGTGTGTGTGTGTGTGTGTGTGTGTGTGTGTGTGTGTGCTAGAAAATATTTTCAAATATATACGGTACTTATTTTACATAAAACAAGCCCAAAGTCGCTTATAATAAGCGGACAGGGCAACACTGGTCAAGGGGCCTATCCAGATCTGCTATTTGCGGAGTGCCCCCTCCCAGCATGCCCGGCCTCTGGTGGTGTGTGATGTTATTTATGCTTATGGGAATACTGTTGTACTTTTTAGAGATTTGTGTTAGTTTTTGTTGTTTACACACCTTGACCGACGGTTGAGTGAGGAGGCGAAGGCCTGCCCTGCGCCACCCCGGCCCGGAGCCGAGGAGATCCCTGGGGCAGCCAGCCGGCCGGTCCTGGTCCAACATTTAGGTGAGCACCGTGAGCCTGGGCCACGATGTAGGCTGGTGACTGGTCGTATGCACTCCTGAGAGGGTGTTCATTGTCATTGTCAATGGCAAATATTGAGACGTGTGGGGACTAGATTTAGCGGACATTTAACCTGAATTCCCTTTCATTGTCAATGGCAAATCTTGAGACGCGCCCCTTAAAAATAGCTGATCTACGAGCTCACAACATGTCGCAGCACGATGTGTTGTGAGTTTGTAGTCAGACCATTTACAGACCATTTACCATATGATATTATGAGCATACTATTACATTTACTGGGTAAAAGAAAAGAAAATCTATTAAATATGGAGGTGCAATGGATCGCAATGCATTGTTTGGCCACAAGGTGGTAATCTTGAGCTTTCTTAAAAATCTGAAACATGATTGATTGATTGATTGATTGATTGATTGATTGAAATATTTATTAACAGTTTGCAGAATTACAATACATTTCAAGCACAAACTCAATACAAAGACTGTTAACTGTGAGTGGACGACCCAATTAAGCATTACACTTGTTTACAACAGGGTCCACATTGTTCAATTCATAAAAACATTTAGAGACATACAAATAGACACTTCTATATAGTTAAAGAACAGAACAGGAATTCATCATATAGGAAGCAAAAAGGGAAAAGATACATATACAGTGAGGGGAAAAGGGGGGGATTCAGATTTTACAGGGGCCAGTTTCGAATTGCAGCCGTCCGTAGGTGCCCTTTGAGAGCGGTTTTGAAGGAGTCAAGGGATTCACATGTCTTAATGACTGTTGGTAGGGCGTTCCACATTTTGGTGGCATAGGAGCGAAAATAATTCAGTCCCTTGTTTGTGCCGAATCTGGGTTGTACATCGTTTGTTGCACTCCCTCTGGTGTTGTGGGTGTGGACTTCGTTTACATTAAGGAAGTATTTAGACAGGTACATGGGTATCTTCATCTTGGTGGTGTATCGAATCTTGTGGACCAGACCCATTGCAAGATGCTGTACTCTGTCGTCGACCCTAAGCCATCCCAGCCTGTCAAAGTGGGCAGGGGTGAGGTGGGTTCGGGGGGTGAGGCCAAGTAGGAGCCTGACCAGTTTGTTTTGGGAGGTCTGGAGCCTTGTTTTAAGGGCCTTTGAGGTGCTGTGGTACCAAGAGGTGGATGCATAGTCAAAGAAACCTTGTACGAGGGCTCCTGTTAAGGTCTTCAAGGTGTTTTTGTTGACCAGTGAGGAGATCCTGTAAAGGAATCTTGTTCTTTGATTGACTTTTTTGATTACGTTGGTGGCCATTTTATCACCGGTCATCTAGTCATCTGTCACCTAGTGTTGTTTATAGATGGTTAAATTGTAATTATACACCATACTTGATGTAATCGTGACAAAATACAAAGTTCTGGTAGTAGAAGTTGTGTGTGTTGTGTAGAAAATCTAAATGGCTAAAATCTGTCATAGTGTCAGTGAGAAACAGGTGACAGGACTTGACGGACACAGCATGATCTGATCTTCCAATAGTTATTGCTGGGTTGCAGTAGTCAGTGATGAGGTCATGAGGATGTCTGCACATTGATGAAATAGGATTCAGCCCTCCTGTAGTTGCCTGGGTAGCCACCTGCAGATGGTCTAGTTAGTACATACATGGGCAACTGGCGGCCCGGGGGGTTTAATGTGGTCTGCAGGTTAATATCGGAATACTGAGATATTATTGATTTCAGCTGTTACAATTCCAAACATGACCCACTTTAATATATATGTAGCTTAATGAGTAGTATTCAAATGTTCAAATTCATGTTCATTGTCCAATGCATTTGTTAACTTTATGAACTAAATACATGTATGTATATACATGTATTTAGTTCATAAAGTTAACAAATGCATTTGAAATTAAATACAAAGGTTACTTTGCAGGATTCAAATTAAAAAATAGCAAAAAATATTTCAGGCTTTCAATTCAAATATAGCAAAAATAGCTGATCTACAAGCTCAAAACGCGTTGTTTGTGCATGTAGATCGGCTATTTTTGCTAGGGCAGAAATATGCAATGTGGCACTCTGGAGTGAGTGTGGAAATATTTGGCCCTTTCCGTCATCCAAGTTGCCTACCCCTGGTCTAGTACACTGGTTCTCAACCTTTTCAGGCTGCGACACCCCCAAATAACCATATTTTACTGGGGACCCCTGGAAAGCACTTGGAATTGTAGGAGTTTGAGGCATTTAGTTTGACTCGGCTCCACAGATAAATATTGTGAAAATGGCCGTTCTACAAGCTCACAATGCCTTGCGTTGCGTGGTGAGTGCGTGGTGGTGAGTCCCACTTTGACCAAACATTGGGACAAATGAGGGAAGGGTTGAGGTATTCCCTGAAAAAGACAACATTACATTACAAAGCCTGAGAAAGATGGTACTGGAAAGCAGTGGTTCTCAAAGTGGCGTCCTTGAGGGGGTTCCAGGACGTCCCCAGATAAATTATTGATGTAGGAAGTAAATGGACCCTTAACTCTGAGTTACAGACCTCAGGGGGCCTAATGCATAGCAAACCGGGGGTCCTTGAAATGAAAAACATTTGAGAACCACGTGCTGTATGTATACTGTATAAACAGTCTTGCTTGAGTTTACAAAACACACTTATTTTAACCATGGTGACTGATGATAAATTAATTATGTATGACCCTACTTAGGACATGAAACCACAAAGGTAGAATTACCTGCTGGACAGCACAGGGGTATTTTATTTCACGGTTCCTGACTTACAGATAGTTTTAACAGGTTATATGGAAAGACCAAAGAACTAACCAGAGCCATGGGTACATTTTTACAGCAGGAGGTAGACCTATATTTTAAAAATAATGTTTTGAGTAAATCAGTAGCAACGTCTATTCTGTCCTTGGAGTCGCTGTCCTTAAGAAATGACGATTGTCCATCTCCGTCAGAAATCCCAGACTGGGAAGATGAAGATACAGACTTGGAAGCTGATGGTGGTGAGTAAAGTATACGCTGCAGTTAAAGTTCTTGCAAACTCAGTTTCCCTGGTGGTGATGTGATCAGAATGAATGTACTGCATCTACCACTATATGATCTACATCGCTGATTGACTATGCCATCGTCACTATGGTGATCATGTTGTTTATATGCATACCTCTGCTACCACTCTCTCCAGGCTATACATTACAGTATACAATACTATACATTATACAGACAGTCTACCATGGACCGTTACGTTTGATTTGAAATTCCAAATCCACTACACATCATTGTCATCTGTATGACTGGGTCGGTCTGACTGCATTATCCCATCGTACATGGCTTCAATGGCACACTTTATTTAGAAAGTCATCAATGGGCAATTCGCTGCATATGGCTAGCATCCCTTTCAGTGTGCTTTTATGGGTTTAGCCTGGGTTTAAGTTATATTGTGATTACTTGTATTTCTTTTACCAAAATCAAATCAAGGATGGCTTTTGGTTTTTATGCTCTGTGGTCCTGGAATAAGTTCCAGAAAGACTGGAACACATTTTTGAATAGTTCAAATGTACAAGCTCACAACGTGTCGATGTAGATCGGCTAGTTGAACAATTTTAAAATGTTTTCAAAATAGCAAAAGAAAAGGCAAAGCATGGCGAAAATAGGGCCCAATGTCTGCAGTGCATTGGATAGTTAGTTGTCTGACATAATTGTCATTCTTATTCGCTACCAGAGGTGGAGAATGGTAACAACAAGGACATGTCTACGGCTGATGTATACCTGCGGGCGTGTGAGCTGGTGGGAGTGGTTCCTGTCTCTTATTTTATACAGAACCTAGGCAACTCTACCATGAACCTCAACCACCATGGACTGGGGCCGCTCGGCTGCAAGGCACTGGCTATTGCTTTGGTGGTAAGTCTGAGTAGCTGGTTAACCCATTTTGACCTGAGATCAGATTCTAAAAATGTCTTCTACATCCTGACAGTTTTCAGAAAAAGCTATGTTTCTATGTCAGTAGTTTTTCGATTTTTTCAAAAATAGCAGATCTGCTAATTTTCAATAACTAAAGCATAACATAATGCTAACACCAAAAGGTGTTACTAATTGTTTTGTTGTTATCTAGACTGACATGCACATCAACAAGTTGGAACTGGTAGGCAACCACATCCTAGGTGAGGGAGCCAAATATCTTGTAGAGATGTTGAAGGCCAACCTCACCATTCAGAGTCTGGTAGGTGTTAACAGCAGTTCTCCTCACCATCCACTAGAGGGCATAAGTGTTTTGCAGGTCATTGTTGGACATTTCATTTTAACTTTACATAGCATACAATGTAGAAATACTCTGTTACGTGAGTAAATCAAATTTAAATATAAAAGTATTATAGCCTTTTATTTTACTCAATTTGTTCTTCAAAAGTACAAAATCTTTTGAAAATAGCCATTGTTCAAACTCACAATTTGACGCAATGTGATGTAATCAGCTATTTTTGACGGGTGCTATCCCCTCCTATGCCCAGCTTTTTCCGGGTTTGTGTAAACACATTGGCCCGAATGAGATTTTAATAGACAAATTGTTTTGGTTAATGTTATGTTTTTGTTTTGTAGCTAACGTTTTCAAATAATTGTAGGGGAGTAAAAAGTATGGCAGTGTTAGTATTAGTATAGAGAATCGAAAAATCGACATACATGTACACATTGTAAAACTAGTAGTTTTTTTAGTATGTGCACTACTTGAGTAAAGCTACTTTACCACAGATGTTTCCTTACAGGATTTGTCCAACAACCATCTACAGACTGGAGGCGCTGAGTGTATTGGACGGATGTTGCTGGAAAACATTTCCATCAAATCTGTCAAACTTTCAGGTAGAGCATTAATCTTGCTATATTTTATACTTACAGTATATTTTGCACATTTTATTTAGACCTATAGTAATGTCTTGTTCTGTTTGTTTTTTTACTAGGAAATGGATTTACTGAGGATGACGCTAAATTCTTTGCGGATACCTTGGCAGTAAGTAGTTAGTGATTAACAGTATATCATTTGATGTTTAACATCATGATGGCTGACAGGGTTCTTCTGTAATATTTCCCCCTTTAGAGCAATTACAGAGTGAAAGAACTGGACTTGAGTCATAACAAATTCTGTGGCGGTGGAGGGGAGCATTTAGGACAGATGCTGGGTAAGGTGAACTTCACTGAAGCAGAAAAGTTAAAATGTTGCTGTGCTCAACGCGTACAGTGCGAGTCACCAGGATGCTTATTGTATTCACTTTGCCGGTTTGCAAATATGGCAAAGAAAGACAAAATTATAGAGCTGTTGTACAGATGTCGCAGCCTGTGGCCATCGTCTTGTACTCTGTGTGCACATGCTGTGTGAACCTGCAAAGTATTTAGCTTCACTGATCACAAAGTATTTTCTAATTGAGCAGCTTTATAGTAGGCCAAGATTCAGGAGTCACCGTAATGGAAAGAAAATCTGGGTTTCATTCCTATCTTTCTGCTTCATTTTCCTTCCATTTCTAACAGCAAACAACGAAGGCCTGGAGGTTCTGGATCTAAGTTGGAATCATCTTAGAATGAAAGGAGCTGTGGCTTTTTGTGCTGGTCTCAAGGTATGGATGTATAAGCAGTAAGCACCAACAGTCCTCTTCTTGGAGCTAATGTGCAACATACTGTAGCACATGCTTAACCATTTAAGCCCTGTGTAAAAACTGACATGAAAAGGTTTTAGCACCACTGATGTAGCATCATAGGTTTTTCAGAAAACTGTAATTGTGGATTTTGAATACATTTTGTATAATTGGCCTCAGGTCTTAATCAAACTTCAAACTCCATTTTAACCATGATAGATTCATTGAAAACACCCATCCTTGGTTCTAGTGACTGATATTGTCCTTTAATGCATACTTTTTGTTTAATGTTTACATTTATTTGAAAGTGAAATATCCCTTTAAACGAGTCCATCCGCTCCATGTAGGCGAATGTCACATTGAAACACCTGAACTTGTCTTGGAATGGTTTCGGGAACGAGGGGGCTCTGTCTCTGGGAGAGGCCCTGAAGTTCAACAACACTCTGGTGACCCTGGACCTCAACAACAACCGCATCACCAACGAGGGTGTGGGCATGCTGTGTCGAGGTCTGGAGTGTAATGACACACTCAGAGTCCTACTGGTGAGTGAGTGGAATACTTTATCTTTTTGCCAGGTGCTTGAAAAGCACCCTGGCCTACATTCACTACTACCTCTAGTAGTGACCGTAGTGGACCCTTTTTCATGATTGGCTGCCTCATCTCTAGGCTGCCTCTAAGCCAATGGGAGACTTAACCCATATACCTGGCAGTTATGACTCATCATTCTTGTTTTACGGTGTGGATCTGCAAGAGGCTCTCCATCTATGTTCGTGTGTGTGTGTGTGTGTGTGTGTGTGTGTGTGTGTGTGTGTGTGTGTGTGTGTGTGTGTGTGTGTGTGTGTGTGTGTGTGTGTGTATGTGTGTGCGTGCGCGCGCGCGTGTGTGGATGTGTGTGTGGATGTGTGTCTGTGTCTGTGTGTGTGTGTGTGTGATCAATAAAAACATAGTGTGTGCTAGTCATCAATCAACGTTAGACATCAAAACCGTGATAACAAAAGGCGATAAACTGTAGTATCTGCATGTTCAGTTTCATACATAGTCGGCAATCTAAAATAAATAAATCCATTGAAGTTGTTTGCTCTTGAAATGAGCAATCTAGGAGGGGGAATAGGGATCATGGATTTGTTGAGAAATGGAAACATTTTTAACTATTACCTGTACATCTTCAAACATAACATCAGACTATATGCTCAACCTCTAGCAGCAACTAGCAGTTTAGGCCTACTAGAGATTAAAATAAATCACACCCGTGTGAAGTGAGGGGCGCTCTTATCATCGTACATTATCATGCATCATCTCATACTGGCCAATCAGAATGCCTGTTGCCACAAATGTATGTCATATTTGGCGGACATTTGACCTAGTTTCTCTGTTCATTGTCGATTGAGATGAGACGTGTGGGGACAAGATGACGTAATTTTTGTGGGGACAAAAGCTGTATATAAGAGGGGCTAGCGGCCCTTGTGTGAAGTGAACGGTGCGTTTTATCATGATGATAAAACTACGTTTATACGTTCCGTAAAACGTCCATAGACTTGCCTGCCACATGACGTCATCGGAGGACACACACAAAGCCACGCATTAAAGCTTTTGGATATTAGAGGTTTAAAACCTTCTTTGAATCAGTAAGTGTGCAATCATTTCACAAGGTCCTTCATAATCCTTATCGAGGAGCCTCTGTAGCCTCCACCAAAGTGATTCCAGTGATTCAGGTAGTGGAAGAGCTGGTAAAGCTGGTTTCTCTTTGCGAATCCCGGCGCCTTGGGAATCTTCCCGTGGTAGGCAGAGTAGAAGGAGCTGTCGAAACCACCGAACATCCCTGCGATGGCCAGCTCGTACTCTGAATGGCCATAGAAGGAAGCCGGGTCAAAGGTGACGGGGCCTTCGGAGTACTCTGCCACGTTGCCTCCCCACAGGTCTCCGTGAAGCAGGGCAGGAATCACCGCCATGTTCGCAAACATCTGAGGAATCCTGTGCTGCAGCAGAGTCCATAACTCCCGGGCCTCTCTGTCCCCATAGGACGTCTCCACCAGGTTCAGCTGATGCTGCAGTCTCTGTGTGGAGTAGAATGTCAGCCAGTCGTCCTGCCACTCGTTGTCCTGTGGTATGGAACCACAGCATGTAGGTACATGGAAGCCAAATTCTTCAACGGCGACCACGTCAGACAGCTCAGCCCCCTTTCCTACCGTCTGTTGCTCTTTATTTCGTTTGTCCAGCTGTCTCTTGTTGTGAAGATGTAGACTTGCCATCTGCTCGCCAAGCGCCTTTGAATACTTCTCGGTGAGGCCTTTCATGTCCACGTGTTCCATCACAAACACAGATCCTCCCGCGTCAAGCTCGATCACCTTCACAGGCCTTGGTACCTTTATGGTTTGTGTGTTTATGATGGCATGCAAGCTGGCCGTTTCCCCATCAAACATCAGTTTGGCCTGACTCTTGTGGTTTATCTTCACAAACACTGTCCCATCGTCAGTCTTGTAACTGTGTCCCTCGCTGATACATCCACTTCCAGAATATCCTGTGGACTTCAGCATGGAGGTCCCCAACTCCTTCTTGAGCTTAGCTTCCATGGTTCAGACGACAGTACTGTATGTGATACTGGCACGATGGCGTTGGGAACGCACGTGGCATAGGTCGGTTGTACTTAGAGGCCGGCCTGTGGTGTCATTTATGTCAGATATACTGTACGTATGAGAAGTCAGTGACACACATACTGTTGTCACGGAAACGGTCAGTGGCATGACGTCAGGCCATGTCGTCATGTCACCCTATAAAGTGTGGCACAGATCCACCGGTCAACAGACAGCCCCCTCAAGGAGCCTCTTTGCATCAGCCCTTTGACAGCTCACTGCTGATACAGGAAATCGTTACACATACAATCGTTACACATACAAACACTATATCTTCTCCCCCTAGGACTCATCTTAAAAAAACATGGCATCTCCTATCATCTATACGCAGATGACAATATATACATGCCCCTAAATAGAAACGGCAACAGCCCCCTGTCCCCTCTCTTTGAATGTTTAAAAGATATTAAAGCCTTGATGGTCCTACATGTTTGAAATATTAATGAAAATAAAACTGAAGTAATAATGTTTGGACCAAGTGTCATAACGCTTTAAAGAGTTAAAATGGATAATGCTTTTAAACTTGATACACAAATAAATGCTGTGGTTAGATAGTTTTATCTTTTAAGGACCTAGAGCGAGTGATACACGCTTTTATTACAACTCGCCTTGATTATTGTAATGCCCTCTACGCCGGCGTTTTTAAATCTTTAAATGGATCAGCGCCAGTTTATGTTTCCGATCTCAGACAAAAAAAATTATAAGGAAAGTAAAATAAAATAATATTTCAGTCATAAACAACTATTTATTTGTATTTTTTTATATTTAGCTATATACAGTAGTGTAGATTCTTGTCGTAACACAAACATTAAATGCCATTGACAATGAATGGAGCGCCATAAGAGCGCCCCTCACTTCACACAGGTGTGATTTTTTCCACCACTAATTAGACATTAAAGCTTCCATGTTGTTTGTCCTGTGTTTGTTTCAGCTGGCGTACAACTCCATAACAGTAGAGGGAGCACTGACCCTGGTCAATGTAGTGAAGAACACACCTAAATCTGCCCTGGAGGTGATCAACATAAGTGTAAGTTGATTGCCCTGCCCCCTGCCCCATGCCCTGGTCATCATCGTGTTCACTCTGCTCTCGTGTGAAGTGATGTTTTCAGTCACCACAGCTCAAACGGAGCCCGGGGGTGAAATCAGCCCTCAACTACTTCTGACATACAGTACATCCTAAGGGTTAATTGGCCCATGCATCCAGCAAGCCCAATCCAGTACTGTAGTCACTTTGAGTGGCACCAAACGAAGCCACAGGTGAACGTATGTACTGTATATCGGACATTACTAAACCTACCCATAACCCTAACCCATAACTCCTGGATTTGAACCCAGGAGGTATGGATTGAAAGTCTCTTGACTAACGAGTCATGCTGGCTGCTGGAATGGTTTTCAAGACTCTAGTAGATTATATGACAACGTCTAACTTATGTAACTTTTTACATAAATTGGACGTTGTCATATAATCTACTAGAAAAATCACACCTGTGTGAAGTGAGTGGTGCAACTCCGTGTAGGTGTCCCCTGGGGATCCCCGGAGGTTCAATACCCACAGGAACGCGGCCAGGGTACCGGCCCGGTTCCGGCGAGCCGCCCTGCGTCTAAAACAGTCGAGAAATGACAGAGTTACTGTGTGGGGGTCCCCGGAACATCCAGACCCCCAGGAACGCGTCCAGGGGGGGCGGCCCGGTTCCGGCGAGCCGCCCCGCGTCCGAAATGGTTGAGAAATGACAGAGTTACTGTGTGGGGGTCCCCAGGGGGTCCCTCTACTGTACTGTACCGTCACTGTACTTTACTGTCACACCCGAAATCGTCAGTTAATATACAGTTTGTGTGTATGTGTGTGTGTGTGTGTGTGTGTGTGTGTGTGTGGTGTTTCTCTGTGTAGAACGTGCTGGTGAATGAGAACTTTGTGCAGCTTTTGGAGCTCACGTGTCAGGAGCACCCCAGCCTGGAAGTGCAATACGGCGGTGTTGGAGGTTTCATCGCTAAGAAAGCACCCAAACGTCCCGACCCAATGAAAGTCATCCAGGTCTGCTGGTTCGCACCATTGACATGTATTGCCTTTGCAACTTGAAACTAGAAATGCACTCTGCCGAGATGCCAACTTGCTCACCATTGACCTTATACCAACCTTGAAACGTACCTTAGTTACGTCACCAAGAATGGTGGTCCCTTATTGGCTGTTGATGGTGACGTAAAGCTGGTCCCTGATTGGCCGGTGGAGTACACCGACATACATACACATACCCAGCCGATCGCAGTATTTGCGCTCTCTGCTTGTGCAAGTAATAAAAGCTGCCAGGCTCTCCAAACAGGTAGTGGTATAGTACATCCACAGAATATTAATTATTACTTGCGCAAGCAGAGCGCGCAAGTAATAATTTTCGTCCAGTGCTTCGATGCTTATGTGGCCGTTTGATGTGTATGCGCCGTGCCAGCATATGACGTAATGACTACTTGTGCTTGATATGGCAGTGGTGCCAGATTAGATACATGTATACATAGGGGCATTACCTTTAATCCTCCCGACACTAAAACATATTGTCATGACGTCACCATCGAAAACCTATTACACCCTGGCATTGGGTCTTTTAATTCACATCTTTATTACGTCATCATTGAGAGCTAGTTATACCAGTTATAGCCTGACGTCATATGCTGCTACGATACATACGCATCAAACGGGGCATACGCAAAGTAACCACAGTATACCGCTAATCAACTTACAAATTACATATACATAGCTGAGATTTGACAGTTTGTAGCAGTCGACAGTACTTGCGCGCTCTGCTTGCTCTTGTGTGCAACAAGCAAGTAGGCACTCGACAGAGTGCAGTTCTAGTTGGTAAATGTTTTTGAAAAAATTTGAACCGTGTTTTGTATGTATAAAGGAAACTATTAACCACTTATGACAACTATAAATGACATGAAAGTAAGCAAAATGCTCTCCCTCTCTTTTCAAGGATTATCTGGACAAACGCAAGCTCCGCCTGTGGGATTTCTTTCGAAATATTGACAAAGATGGTACCATGCAAGTCCCGGTCGCCGACTTCAGAAAGGCTGTGGAGGTTTCTACATTCTGTTTATTTATTGGACTGTCCAGAACGACTCTTTACACACCGGGGGCTTATTATGACAAGTGACAACTATAATGACGTGAAAACCTGCATGAATTGAAAGAATTCCATTAATAACCATACAAGATAAACTCATTGTTTGCCTCCTCTCTCTTGTAATTTGTAACCATAATAGCAATCCTCAATCCCATTGGATCGCTTCCAGATTGAGCGCTTGATACAGAAACTGGACCGTGATGGGACAGGAGTGGTGGATTACAGGTGAGTTTGTAGAGCTATAATAACCGTTTTCCGTTATAGGGCAGATTGAAATGAACTTTATACTTGAAGTAACCACTTATGAACCCCAGCATCCCTATTCTGGGGGGAATACTCACCAAAAACACAGATGTACAAGCTCACAATGCTAGATCACTGCCTACAATGCAACAAGCTGTATTGTATGTGATCATAAACACCCAGCTTGAACCTCGAGTGCTCTCACGTTTCTGTGCAGGGGTCTGGCGGACACCAGGAAGCAGATGATGAGGGACCACCGCCGGAAGCTGCGGAAAGCCGAGTCACGTGAGAAGAAGGAGAAGCAGAAGAGCGACCGCATCCTCAAGACCTTCCAGAGCGCCGTGGATGCGGTCACGCCGCGCGGCTCCCTGGTCATGTCTCCGGGAGGCGTGACCAAGGAGGACTCCGACGGTCCGCAGCACTTCTCTGCCACCCCGCTCAGCTCGTGGCATCACATCGTCATGACCAACAGCAGCCGCTACTCCGTCACCAACCTCAGCGGCGAGCACGTCCACCATCGACCACCCAGCTCCCGCTCCTACATGCTGGACGACTCTGACGCAGAGCTGGACGCCGGCAAGCTGAGTCGCACCGCTAACGACCTGACCAGGTCCAGGCCCGCGCTCAACAAAACCAAAGGCAAGAAGAAGAAAAAGAAAGGCAAGAAACGTGCAGATAAAAGCTCACAGGATCCAACGGAAACCTGAAGGCGAACGATTAAGCAAAACCAAACAACATTGCAATCATTGACTTTTTTTTATTCAGAAGTTGAACTACTTAAATATACTATTAAAGATTACAGAGACAAGCCATGATTCAGTGTGATTATTTTTAATTAGTGACCACTGACTGTGTGTATCCCTCCTCTATGACTCATCCCTCTGAACACTCAAACCCCTCCTATCCTGGCTAAGGTTGCAGTATCTGATACATTAGCCTCCCTGTGTGTTTCCTCATCCTCACCCCCCCTCCTCTCCCTGGGTCTGTGGTGGGGGCAGCAACCCCCCCTCTCTAAAAGCCAGCACTCCCCAGGGGGACAGTTCTTTGTGCTCTGATGAAAGCCTGTCTCCATCTGGTACTGAGGACCAAGTCACAGCACATTATTAGAGTTTCTACATATTTTTTTTTAAATATTAGGACATATTTGCAGTACGGATGATCAAAATGTTTTCAGCACTCACATGAAGCTGCTGAAATGTATCTTTTTCAGTCGTAATGATAAACAAAAGTCCATTTGAACACAGGCTCTACAACAGACTGCGGTTGAGAACCACTCAACCATGCAGATATCAATTTGTACCCTAAATTGATGTGTACAGTATTTGGTCATGGTCCTCCATCTGAAAAGATTGTGTGCTAGGGACCCCCATAACAGAAGATCTGTGTTAAAATGTTAAACATTATTCAAAATGTGTAATAGTAAAAGAAAAAAAAAGGCCGATCTACAAGCTCAAAGCGCAGGGCATCGTGACACGTTTAGATCAGCTATCTTTTTCATAGCTGAAGCATAAAATAGGGTATTAAATGTTTGTTGTTGGGCCCCCTGGTCTGGAACCCCCTCAAGGATCCCTGGAGGGTCCCCGGACCCCACTTTGAGAACTGAACGAGTTCGTTGGATGAGGGCTATACAGAAAATGACAAACCAGAAATCTCAATTTTTGCAGATTTCCAAAAATAGTCTTTCACAAAAAAAGTAATTCAAGAATTAAAACAATAAACGTACTATGCTTTAATTCAAGCAAACAGTCTGGACTTTTGGTTCCAACACTGCATTTTAGGGCAGAGCGCCCAGCATTGTGCGTGCCCCTCTTCTCTCCTTCGTGTCTGAGACACTCAAACCTGGGCCTCTGTCTAGTGGCCCCAACCATCTGTCTTAAAAGGTAAGTATCAACTATGTTTTTAACAACACAACACTATTTTCATTCATAATATGTCTTACACTGGCAAACACATGTACCCCTGGCAAGTGGTATAGAGCGTTGCAGTCCCTCCCCCTTTCAGAACGACGAGTGGCCCAGGAAATGAAATGCAATGCATTTCTCCCATAGGATTTTCTTTAAGTATTTATTTAAAGACGGTTACGCCGCGGACAAAGCCAACTCGGATCGTGACAAATCATGACAATGAACACAATATTTTGGGCCGATCAAATCATTAGAAAGAAGAAAATAAAGGCAGGAGACAACACTATTTGTTTTGTTTTTCTTCTTATAAATTATTTGATCGGCCCAAAACATTGTGTTCATTGTCATGATTTGTCACAATCCGAGTTGGCTTTGTCCGCGGCGTAACCGTCTTTAAATAAATACTTAAAGAAAATCCTATGGGAGAAATGCATTGCATTTCATTTCCTGGGCCACTCGTCGTTCTGAAAGGGGGAGGGACTGCGACGCTCTATAACCCAACCCAATTGGAGTCCTCCACCTATAAAAGGAGCCCGGCCCCTCAGTCATGTGTCACTCTTTTCATATCCTCTGACCAGGAAATGATCCCCTGTCCGTGCATGACAGGCTGACTAAATATGCAATTTAAGCCTGATTTAAGCAGTTGTTTCGCCCCTGTCTAAAATATGTACGTGCCTGTCCAAAGTGTATGTGACTGTCCTAAGTGTAGCTAGCCAGAAATATCTTTAGTTTTTGGAAACAAAACTGCGAAAAGGGTTTTCGCCGCTGTTTTTGGACGGCTCAACCCCTGTTCCATCGATGCAAGGATATCCTGACACGGAACCTCTTCTGGGAGCTAAGAGGCGTAGAGTGAGGTTCTTAACTGAACTAAAAGCCCTAAGGGCTTGTTTCCATTGCGGTCCTGTGCATTCAATTAAGTCATCACTACGTTTAAAGACATACAATAATATACAAACAAGACATCATCAACAGCACGCACTAAACGTGTACAGAAAACTGTGTGTGTGTGTGTGTGTGGGGGGGGGGGTTGTTAAGCTTAGAAGTAGTGTTTTACATTCTAAAGAAGAGAGCCTTGTGAGGCTGACAAACCCCACCCACTGTCTCTTTAAATCTACCAGCATCTGGCAGGATGAGGGGAGGATGAGAGGAGGGGAGGCGGGGGGGGGGGGCGTGAGCGCCTTGTATTAAATGGTACCCTTTTAGTGACATCATGCTCAGCCAATAGGAGGCCTCAGTCTGCTCCTGTTCCCGGAGACAAGCGTGTCTTGAGGCTGCTTGCTACTGTGGTGGTGCTGATGCTATGCAGGGCGGATGCCTGGTCCTCCGACCTCCTGGATAGATGGATGGATGCATGCGTGGCCGGGGGATCATCCATGATGATGGCACGTCGGCGGCCTCACATCAGGTACCGTGCGTTTGCGTGAATGTCTTTCAATCTGCGAGTCTGACTGTGCTATTTTAGTGCATTCTTGATCAATTCCATTGCTATTCACGAAGTGGAATGTGCAGGAGATGAATATGCGGTGCTGCAGGATGAGGATGAGGACTGTCTGAAGATGTCCCCGTTTCTGTTTTTTTTGCAAGCCTGCTAATGTCGTACGACGGTGTCGCGCGGCGAAAACAGCCGACCTACAAGCTCTCGACGCGTCACGTCTGCGACGCGTTGAGAGCTTGTAGGTCGGCTGTTTTAGCCGCGCGACACCGTCGTACGACGGAGCGTAATTGAAGAATCAGAGCTATAGAGGCTGCTGCCTCCATTACATTACTGTACTACTGTACTACACAATCACGCGATGGACGTTCATGTTGATGTTAATTGTATTTCAATGCTTCATTGACAGCAGAGAAACTGCATGGGTTTTATTTAAAAACATTCTTGCATTAGTACAAGTTTACTATAGCATTAGCACTGTTTGTTTTTTCCCAGTTTAGCTCCTATGATGATTTTCCTGTTTTTGATTATATTGAAGTGTATACACTTCAATATAATCAAAAACAGGAAACATTTACATGTAGAAAATATATTTGTAAATGTTGAAAAGGGTGAACCCTATTGTAAACAAGTGTAATGCTTTTGGTGTCGTCCACATAACAGTTTTTGTATTGAGTTGTGCTTGAAATGTACTGTAATTCTCCAAACTGTGAATAAATACTTCAATCAATCAATCAATCAATCAAATTAGACTTAGTCTATTTGCTGTCTGTCTGCTACTAATTTAGCTATATTTTATCATGAGTAGCCCAATGATCAAAGTTAGCATCACAATTATCATGAAATTATTTTTATCAGCAGATAATTTCTTTGTTGAGTTGATATCAATTAATCATATGTGATATATGTGCGTGTCTGTGTGTTCGCAAATTTTAAGATTGCTGAGAAGACATTATTAAGGCTTGTCTTATTGTCTGGGACAAGAAATAAATCTTTCCGGCTGATATGATATAGCCTATACTTCAAAAATACATTTTAAGTAGCCTATTTATTGTGCTGTAGCCTATATACATTGCCTTGTGACATAAATGTAGTAAGTAGAAACAAAACAATAGCATCTCTCTGTCTGAGTCATGTCCTTGTCATCATGTGCGTTCGTTCGTTCGTTACTTCGCAGCTCTGGGCACTTTCCATTGATCGGTTGTGACCGCAAGCTTCTACTCACTTCCTGTTCTAGTCTGAAGGTTAACCCTTTCTTTCTCTCCTTTCTTTTATAGCGGCTTGGTTCGACATGCTCAGCAATAAAGACCCCAGCCTTGAAATCACAGAGGGGCAGACGCACACTCTGAGCCTGTTGACAAGTCACAGAGATGAATAATGTAACTGCTGATAAGAGCAGGGAGCAAAGGTGGGTTGTTACACTAAAGTCGCACACATTGCTACTTAAATATCGTTGCTGTCGGGTGGAAACCAAACCGTTCCCTTTTAATTATTAAAATGTCTTTGAAAATAGTGACGAGTACGGCTTTAATTTTTCTGCTCGACAACAGCGTGGAGAAGAATGGAACCAGAGCTATGTTGTTGTCAGTTGTGTTTTCTGTTCTCGTTTCTTTTTATTGAAAAGACCCGCACAGCTATAGCACCTGCATATCTGAATGTACATGGTTAGGTATCTAGGACCGATTAGGACAAATAAGAACACAGATATTAACACTTACATTTTACTGTGTAACCTGGTTTTGTGTGCCATGCTCAGGCCCATCCTGACCTTAACCGGGCCGAACAAGGAACGCCATGGCAAAGCGAGATTACCTGTTGGAGGCAGCCAAGCAGATCCGCATGGCACTGGACCGCGAGGTCAACGAGGACTATGAAGCTGCTTTTAGCTACTACAAGAATGGAGTAGACCTACTGCTCAACGGGGTGCAGTGTAAGTGCACATTCTATGTTTGTTTTTGTGTCAACCTGCTTGACAACTAGTTTATGTTTAAGTGAACACAGCATTTCAAATGTCCTTTATCACCACGCAGCTAAGCTACCAGTACATGTTTAAAGGCACTCGTTTCAATTCACCACATGAACAGCATACTGTACATGCCCAAAGACAACAAATTACTAAATAGTAAATACACGTGCAGTAGAATGAGAATCAGACATTTTATTTGTCACATCACAGGTTTACTGTGGGTGAAATTATTTTTTGTTCGTGCATGCTCCATCATTTTATAGTATTCCTTAATTTCCTTGTGAAGAGAGATGGTAGAGTGAGAGCACAATCGAAAGGGCAGCCTATGAGTCAGACACACACCGCTCACCAGTATCGCTCACTCTTGACTGACTCCCTGGTGATCAGACACACATGACATGGCCATAGAATACATAACCTGTCCTCAACACTCACGCAGTGAGCATAGACACACATCAACGTACAGACCATCTAGAGAGGCTTTCCATATTATCGACATAGTTTCTTCTGGGCTTTAAGCGTGGCCTGTATCTTGTTATGGCTCTCCTTCTCTCACAGATTCACTCCAATATTAATTAACACACTGCTGTGTCACTGAGGAGATCCAACCGTTATCAACTCCCAGTCACTGACTGGTACCAGGCAGCATAACATTGAGAACATGTCCATATAGCGCCATACATGCATGCACATGGTTGGGGGAATGCAACGCCAGCGGTGCAGAGAAGCCTCTGTACTGCATGTTTGAAGCCCCATTTGTGGCATTTCCAATACACAGGCTTGTGTCCAGTGTCAAAATGCTTGAGGGTCTCTGTTAGCGACTTGACAAAGAACTATCAGTGGACACTGTGACAAGCCTCTCATTGACAACATCAGTCACATACCTCACAACAACTGAGCATTGATCTTGATGTTGTTAGGTCCTGCGTTGTTCCCGGCTAAACGGAAAACATTCCAGCTTTCTGCCTGGATATCCTTGGCCGATGTTGTCCTGAATTAAGTTGTGGATTATATCGATCACAGAGACGGTCCTTTTAATCATTTTATTTTAATGCAGCCTCATTTTCCTCCTCCTGTGTAGCTTTAACTAGCTTAGGCCCTACTACAGTGTCTTCCCTAGAAGAACCCCCTTACTTCTTTCTCCCTGTTCCAAAACCTGACACCTCTTCTTGACCTGATCTATACTCTGTCAGCTGTCTGACCCCCTGGAGGTTGTTGCTGTCAGCCTTTGAGCGGTTTAAAAAATAAATACGTTTTGGCACAATTTATTTTCTTTTTTCACGCTGTTCGGTTCTCCTGTGCACTGGCATCTCCAGTCTGACATTCTATAGTCACAGAAACGCTGCAGTCAGTCGCCTTGCTGAAGGCCAGGCATACAAAACAAAACAAAGCATGACATTCATTACAATACATCAGCCACTTCCTGCTTGTGCTGCCACTTCACCTGCTTGAATGAACGCCTCTTCACCACAGGCTTTTTTTTTTTTACTTGGTATTTTTTTTTACTTGGTATTAAAAGGTGCACTAACAACAACAATTTATAAACAATACACAGCTGAACTGACCTGTCTGTCAATTAATTCCAGGAATGTCTGATTGTCTGTGTATCTGTCTGTATGTCTGTATAGAGCGTTGCAGTCCCGCCCCATCGAGAGACCCGGAAAATAAATCCCTGTTCATTTTCCTCATAGACTTTTCAGAAATATTTATTTAAAGACGTTTACGCCGTGGACAAAGGCAACTCTTGTCGTGACAAATCATGACAATAAACACAATGTTTTGGGCCAAACAAAGAATTAGAAAGTAGAAATAAACGGCATGACCTGGCATGAAAGGGGGCGGGACTGCGACGTCATAATACTGGCTTCATAGGCTGGCCTACTGGCAATTAGGCCTCCCATCAAAGATCAAAGTTCATCATGATGGCATTATCCTGACTGAAGCACTTTGATTAACAGTGCTTGATCAAAACACAGCTGATTGATGACACAATAGAAGACAGAAAATGGAATCATCATATTCATGTGACACGACTTCCTCATCCTGTTTGAGTAGTATAATTGTGCCCATCACATGCTATGGTCAGTGTGTTTATAAATGGCCACTTCCTCCCTATCACCAGGTTTATATTGAGTCTATAGTACTATAGTAGTGGCTGCCTGTGATTGTATTGCTGTTATTTAAGTGGAATCTATGGGACTGTGTTGTACAGTGGATCCAAACAAGGAACGCCGGGAAGCCGTGAAAAGGAAGACAACTCAATATCTGAAAAGAGCTGAAGAAATCTTCATCTCACATCTGCAGGACAACTTAGGAAAGGGAAGCTCTCATCTCGGGGTAAATATCCTTCACTGACTCGAAGCTACCAAAGCAAGTTGTGGTGATTAGTGTCACAATGGGTGCATAATACTCCTGAATAATCTTCTACTCCTTTGAAGTGTTACTGCAAATCCCAACAGAACAAAATATAAAGGTTATATATTTTAAAGTAACTCATTCGTTTTTATCCAATATGAAAAACAAGGCATACAAACATGACTGCGCTCTTCCCTGTAGTGAGCCATAGCCAATGGGGTGCATGTGTTTGGTCAGACATACTAACAGTCCTACAGGCATGAGTCTGACACCCTACCCAAAACCCAACCACTAAACCTAACCTCACAGGAAGCCACAGGTTAGTTTTAACTTGCCACGGGTTAGTTAGTCGGACTGTTAGTATGTCTAACAAACGTAATTGATTGATTGATTGATTACTTTATTGAAAATACATTAAAAAGGATACAGACACAAGGAAGCTGTTAGACTTGTTTCCGTTGTGGTCCGCTTGGGGAAAGGGGATGGGGAGCAACAATACAAAACAGACAAAAACAAAATACCTTTTGTATTTTTCCTAGCTAATGTCTACCATGATTTTCTGTCACCAGGGCTACAGCAGCCTGAGATTCCGACCAATCAGACATCTGAGTTCCCCTGTGGAGGATCTGGAGATGTGTAAAGTAGTAGGGGTCGTTGATAAGGTACGTAGTACGTAGCACCCTTTGCACTCTTTAATCTTCTTACAATCTTGGCTGTACATGATGATTTTGACAATAATGACACACCGAAAACAGTGACGCCAAGGTTAATATGGTAATATACTGATGCTGTTAGGGCAATAGAGGCCTTTCACAGAATGCTTAGAATTCCTGTTTATCCTCCATATTGGAATAAATAACGGTTGTATTAAAGAAATCAGTAATTCTTCATTCATACCGTAATTAAACCCTGTATTGGAGACCATAACTGAAACACTGATCTTTTGTCCCTTCCCCAGTCCCAGTTCATAAAAGTAACGTAATCCAGAGTAAGTAATCCAAAATAATCCAGTAATATTCAACAAAAACAGAAAATCTTCTGTCTGTCCAAAAATCTTCCATAAGGAAAATAGAAATGCATTGCATTAAAAGAACAATTATATTCCTCTCACCCAAAGCTCCAGTAGATTCCAGTTATACACCATCAGAATATCTTCTTCATTTGGCTGCCAGACAGGAAACCGTGTACAGTCTCGCAATACTTGGCACGTTCAGATTCAGAATCGCACTTTGTACTATAAAATTACTCTATAAAATTACACAGTGTACACATCGAAAAGCAACACAGCAGACAATAATGTGTTATATGCCTTCTGTTATTTTCCAGAAGCGATTACTTTAGTCATTTAGTCATTCAGAAATAGTGTTTCTTTATGAGCTGGTCACCGGGCTCTCAATGACTGACTGCATGTGCGCGTGCGTGTGCGAGCGCAAGCGGGTGATCACAAACTTTCCATCTTCTGAAAATGTTGTTCTTGCCTCCAAAGGTCTTGATTGTCCAAAGCATGGTCAATAAGGAGACATTTGTTGTGAAGGTGAGTTCTCAACTCTATTCTAAAAGACATTACATATATGCTACAGGAGTTACAAAAAAATAGCCACTCTACAACCTCACATTTCTTACATTTTCACAAATGTAAGCATATTGTCTTATGGGGTCCACTGGTACAATATCTTTGACATGAAAATGTTTGAGAAGGACTGTGTTAGAATAATATACATGCAGCAGCACTGAACACCCAGAGACAAAGCTTTTATCAACTGAGAGCTCATATGTTATGGGGGAGGTTCTGTGGCAGCCAGCCAGCTCCTGTATTCTGTGACGGCCCCGTTAATGGGAGTCCTGAGTATGTGTCTTCATTGATCTATCTAAAAGCCCTCTGCCCTCACCCCTTAACAGACAATATGCACCTCCAATTTCAGTAACCAGAGAAACATGCGGAAAGAGGCAGTTCCTTTTGCTCTTATTAGATAGTAAAGCAGGGAAAGAGAGGATACGGAGAGTGGCGAGAGGAGATGACAGAAGTGTTGAAACAGATTCATATCCAGGGCATCCCAAACTACTGTACTGTACTGTACGTAGCAGGCGGCCGTAGCTTAGTGGTTAGAAAAGTGCTCTGGTAAGCAAAAGGTCACCCATGGTTCGCTTCTTGACTCTGGTCTATTTGTCAACGTGTCCCTTAGCAAGACACAAGAATGTTTCTGGGAAATACAGCAATGCATTGATATTAACCAGAATATTTACTTCAGAATTTTGTTTTTACAGTATTTACAGTGTGTGTGTGTGTGTGTGTGTGTGTGTGTCTCGTCGCAGAGCCTGGCCAAGTCGAGTTGGGAGAGCAGAGACCAGCCAACCATCATCCCCCAGGGGGTTCCGTACATGGTGAAGCTGCTGAGGTACTATGTCAGTGAAGACGCTGTGTACCTGCATCTGGAACATCTTCAAGGTCACCACCAACACTGTTTATCCTGAGGCTGGGATTTGTGTTTCAAAAAGCAAAACATTTTCAAGATTTTCCACCGTTGTCCATATATATTGATTAAATTATATCGATTGGGTTTTGGTCTTCTATTCTCTCAGGCGGGAGGCTCTTCTCCAAACTGCACAAGGTGAGGAGCGACAGGGTCAAGCAGCACAGGGAAAGCCTCTGTCCCGTCCAGCACGGGACGAAACTGAAGAACAGTCACACGTCTCCCACCATCAGCACAGACTACCAGCACAACAACCACGGCGGAAGCTCCGCCGTGACCTCCCTGCCAGAGACGGAGAACGACGACGGCCGTGACGCAGAGTCCACCACGTCGTGGTACGAGACTCAGCAACGCCTGGAGAGCTGTGGCACCCACTCCTACATCGAGGAGACGGGCTGTCTGCAGAACACTCGCTCCGCGGCCTCGTTTTATGCTCGGCTGGAGCGGCCGACTTCGCTCTCTGATCCCACAAGGACACACGTCAACCCCCGTATCCATCCACCAGCCCCCAGTCTGTGTTTGCAAAGCAAATTAGGAACTCAGGAAAAGCCCGCTCTTCCGCTCGCTTGCGCCCGTGTCAGTCACGCTCTTGGTGTCATGTCGGAGTTTCACAAAAAGACAGCCGGAATGGGACTGATAGAGTGTAGCTCCGAATTTGAAGTTGCTTGGAAGACTGCAGATCCGGCGCAAAACTCCAAGACTATAAACCCCTATGCAGTTACTGACGCGGATTTAAATAGAACTCAAGGACATACCGCACCGCATACAAACAAAACAGGGTCGACAAGCGTGGAAAACACTGGTATGAGTCCTGGCTCACAAACAAGTTCCTCTCCGGCCGTTTTGCAAATCCCCTTTCATTGCCAAACCCAGATGCACGGCAGGGCACCGTGGATCGCCAACGGCCCTCTCGAGGGACCTGTGTTAAGCGACACAACCTCGTATGTTGGGAACACTGTGGACCCGAGCAGAGTAGAGGGCCAAATCACCTGTAGTCCCACGGCAGATGAAAGGAACGCTATACCGGTCATCAAGAGCACAGACAGAGCAGTGTTTTCTGAGTGCACGGACACAGACACCTTAGGAGGCGACCGCTCTTCCTCTGCTCCTGGCTGCCACAGCGGTGCTGGGGGGAAACACGGGGTGCGCCCCGGGATCTCCCTAGCCCTCTCGGGGGGGATGTTCCCAGGGGAGGCCTGCTCGAAAGAGCCAGGAGAGGAAGTGGAGGAAGCCTGGGAGTTGCTGAGCCCCGGGGGGAAAGAGGGCCCGACCGCCAGGGAAGGGCCCCTGGGCGGCGACCCGTATCGGTCCCATCCCCCGGGGGCTCCGCCTCAGAGGAGGAGAGGAGACATGGATGCCTTCCTGAAGTCTGAGGGGCAGGAGGAGGACCAGATCATCGAGGTGGACGGCTGGTGTTACCTGCCGCGCTTCCCAGGCAAGTCTTCCGGGGCCGACGAGAAGGCCGGCCAGGTGGGCTGGGGGACACCCGAAGCAGAGGCGCGGGTCTGGGGGGCACAAATCCTGCTGGCCCTCGAGAGTCTGCATCAGCAGGGGGTCCTGTGTCGGGACCTCAACCCTAAAAACATTCTACTTACCAGCAATGGTGAGTTCATCAATTTCCTGAAAAGCAGCCTGCGCAAGGAGAAGACGGATACTTTTTATTCTTTAAACATAACATACTGTATGTAATAATAACTTGTTTCTCCAGGAAAGGTGTGTCTGTCATTTTTTGGCCAGTGGAGTGAGGTTCAGTCAGAGATCAGCCCCAGAGCAATGGAACAGATGTACTGTGCACCAGGTAAGAATGCTGTAACAGTTTACTTAAAGCCAATGTCTCCCAATGTATGCATCATAAACATACTGTATTGTAGAAATACAGCAACACTGTAGACATGCATAAGTCTCTCATATGTCTCTCATATGTAGTCTCTCTTGTAATGCTTTATAACAACAATCGTAAGTTAATACATTATAAAGCATTTTATATCACTTATAAAGTAAAGTATAAAAATGTATTCTGCATATTCATATGCGGCCAGCAATTATGAATTATGATACCTGACTGTATAAGTCAATATAAAATGCTTTATGTGTTATTATTATTGTTATAAAGCATTATACAATTTAGGCATTTAACAGACGCTCTTAATCCAGAGCTATTTACAGTAAGCATTATAATTTGAGTGCTTATAACTGTAATGATATGTATATGGAGATTATAATGTAATACATGATTACGGTATAAGTATGTTGTATAGTTCTATAAGGCATAATAGACATGGGTTTTAAGAATAGTGTTACCAAAAAGTCTGATACTGTAAAGCTACTGGGTTCCTTGGTAAAACCTGCCACCTAGTGGTGGTGGTAGAGGCTAACATATTCTGAATACATTTCCTTTTTTTTTGTCCGATGGGTTCCCAGATTGGTGGCATAGTAATACAACAGTAAACACATCAAATAATATGAAAACACATTTGCGTGATTATAACGTAATCTAATTTAAACCAACAGAGATTGGAGGAGTGTCCAAGATCACAGAAGCTTGCGATTGGTGGAGTCTGGGGGCCTTGTTATTTGAGCTTCTGACAGGAATGGTAAGAAGATCTTATGTGTTGCATCTCAAACAGCAAAGCTCATGAATGTGACATGTTGGAATTAGTGAATGGCAACTCATACAAACCTCCCTCCTCCTCCTCAGCCCCTGTGGCAGCTTCATCCAGCAGGAATACACTCTCACACCCAGCTGTTCATCCCTGACCACCTGAGCCCTGCGGCTGCATCGCTGCTCACCGAGGTGAGTCCTGACCAACTTAAACCCTAATACCCGGAGTGAGTCCCTCAGGGCTTTATACTAGGGTTGTTTCTGTTTTCGCTCTACATTAAATATCATAGCCGATCTGTGTCACAGATATTTTCTGCGAAAGCTTAAAGGAGCAGTTCACCCAAGAAATGACTTATTTTCTATCAATGACACACCCCATGAAGCCTTGAATTCACAAAGATTTTGTCGCATTCCTGAGACAATCATTTGATGTCAGTAGGAGACTCCACATTTAGTAGCATCGGCCTCAGGTCTTAATGGTATAAGCAGTAGTACTGTCTTCCACCACTGCTGTCAACACTGTGTTTTGTCTTGCTCCCTATAGTTGCTTCAGTTTGACGCTGGCTATCGCTTGGGCTCTGGAGGAGGAGGGGTGAGCGACATCAAATGTCACCCCTTTTTCAGCTGCATCTCCTGGAAAGCGCTGTCTTGCTAGCTGGACACCTCTGCTCAGTGACCTGTTGTCATTTTTGTTTTTTTAAATAGCAAAAATAGCAGATCTGCTATTTTCGCTGTTTTCTAACATTTGACGGACAGTTTTTCTTATACAGTATAAAATAAATGACATGTCCACAAGGTGGGGAAGCCAAGTTGAAAATGGTTGCCTGAACACTAAGCATTCTAGCTGTACTGTACCTGAGCGCCCTCAAATGGCCAATTCATGATGCTGCAAGTCTAGTTCCCCGCTAGTGTTTTCTGGTAATGTCAGACTGAAGCAGAACTCATTTTTGACAGTCTGATCTCTAACTTACATACAGTATGAAAGAGACTCTGGACTCTTGATATAGGAAGGCAACAGTTTGAGTTGTGAAACATTATTGTACAGTACAGTTTAAACATTCATTATTATCTCCATCACCATGCATGACAACTGATGCCTTTTCTTCTCAAATAATCATTAACACTTTTTGGACTATCTGCCAAAGATGGCAAAACGAGGGCGTTAGGCAATAAAGGTTTTACCTCTTCTGTGATTGTGATATTTCCTAAACCTAATCTATTAAAAAATGTTTTCATCAATGTCTTCATTTTCAACAGTTTCTACAGACGTGTTTAGATTCACCAACATTAACTAAAGTCAGAAGAAAAACATTTAATTAAGACATTGGGATAGATAGTGATTCTTAAAGTTTCATCCATCCGCCTGTGAACCGGTCCAGTGAGAGTTGAAGCTCTTGGATCGATGGTGCCATCAGGACATCATCTGCAAAAAGCAGTGATGCAACCCTTAGCTCACCAAGTCGAATACCCTCTCCGCCACGCCTTCGCCCCGAGATCCTGTCCATGAATTAGGTTCTCAATTTGGGGGTCCATGACACACATGGGATTGTTTGAGAACCATTGGGCTAGAGAGATAGGGGCATGATAATGTAAGCCTATTTTTGGGTTCAAAATGACAGTTCAAATAATGCCAATTTTGATGGTAAATCTTAAGCGGAGGCCAGTCTCTCATTGAAAGCAAATAGTCTTAATTCCAAATTACACTTTGTTCTCTGGTTCTTGGCTGGAAATAGCCAATGAATGATATATGGCTGTCAACGGGATCCGCATGTAATTCTGACAGCATAGTCCGACATGCGGGACACTGCAGGGGTTATGCATGATACATGGCTGTAAACAGGGAAGTGAGAGAAAATTGTGTTAGTGGCTTTAGAGTGGGTTAGTCACTGCACAATCATGTAATCATATGTACTTTACAGTGAAAACAAAGTATTTTTTCTTCAGGTTACATATACAGTATCTATCACTATTTTAAAGAAAGAACATCAAAGTCAGGTAATGCAGCTTTTATCGTTTAAAATCTTTTATTTTCTTAAATAGTGACTTTCTTACACAGCATAAACATGTTTCCTCAGATGTTTCTGTGAATTAGAAGACAACCTCAAGGTATTTGATGCTTTGGACATTGTAGGACATAGTGTTTCTTGGTTTGTAGTTCAACATGTGATAATATTGTTCTTCTCTCAACTAAATGAAATGACAATATGCAGTTCAGCTAACTTAAAGTTGCATTCATCTTGCTCTTATTTGGAATCTATTCAAATTTTGTGTAGAAAATGGCAAGTGACGCACAGTGACGCACATGCGTTGTACAATATCCTTTTTGATCTACAGAGATCAGTCACTCCTGAAACCCCAAAACCATTTTTAAACACCCGCAACAATGCCAGTCATTTCCATCCGTGGAAAAGTCCAGTGCACTCCTCGCTCTCTCTCTCTTCCAATCTCCCTTTTGCTAGTTAACCAACACAATAATAAATCAACTGTAGTTACAGTGTGGATCATCCGGAGGCCACAGCCAGTTTGTGTGACGGCGGGTTGTTGTTAGCCGGAGTTCTGCTGGTATATAAAAGGGTTTACATGCCCAGCAGCAGCACCCTGGGGTCCTCCACCACCGTCTTGATCCTGCGCAGGAACATGACCGCCTCCCTGCCGTCGATCAGACGATGGTCGTACGTCAGGGCCACGTACATCATGGGACGGATCTCCACCTGATGGATTGGGAAGGGTTCAGTCGAGGGGATAATACAGCCGCTTAACAAGTCTATACATTCTACAATGTAAATGTTGCACAATTAAAAACAACAATATACCGTACATGTCATTGTCTATTCACAGCTTCGTCCATTTATCATACATACAATGTTTCTAATGGCTTTTAGATTTTGCATTAGTTTACATTTTCTCCATGGTTTTAAAACGTTACTGTACTTCAGTCCAAGGACATTTTGTTCGTTAATAAATCTTTTCTCCGAGGACTTTTTTTTTTATAAAAACAAAAATGGCAGATCTACAAGCTCATAGCCTCATTTATGAAAATATTGAGTTATTGAGAATTTGAGATCTGCTATTTTTGAAGAATTATGAACATTTGTGCAAATAGTTGAATATCTCGCTTCTGGGGGTCCCTGGAACAAGCAAATACATATAATATAACAATACAAACCTTGCCCCCGATAGCAACAGGCCGGTCAAATATTCCATGCATTCCCAGAATGGCAGACTGTGGGGGGTTGATTATCGGGGTTCCGAACATGGACCCAAACACTCCACCGTTGCTGATTGTGAACGTGCCTCCGTCCATATCCTCAACGGCAAGTTGGTTTGTGCGGGCCTACAGGCATACAACCACAATTAAAGTCTGGACCAACATTGTAGAACAAGTTAGTTGATTTGAAAATATATTGTATCTATTTATGAAATATTACCTTCTCTCCCAACATGTTAATAGTTTTTTCAATGTCCGCAAAATTCATAGATTCGACTCCTCTAATTACAGGTACGACCAAACCCTGTGAGAGAAAGAGGAAAAGTAACGTGACAGAATATATCTGCCTTTTACACTAAAGACAATAGCAGAACATAAAGGCTTACTCATTATAATCACATTGTTGTACCTTTGGTGTGGCTACTGCAACACTTATGTCCACATAGTCCCTGTACACGATCTCCTTTGTGGTGTCATCGATGACTACAAACGGAGTACAAGAAAAGCTTCTTATGTTAAGGTATGATTATCAAATGTGAATCCACATGGGTTTATTACAGATCGACTGTGGAGCCATTTTCATGGGTTGCAAGTAAATCATTTATATATAAAACGTATTACGTATTTAAAAAATAAATCCCAGAAAATAGCAGATCTACAAGCTCTCAACACATCACATCGTGACACGTTATGAGGTTGTAGATTTGCTATTATCACGATTAAATAGAGCTTTAAAGTAGTTAGTTCATAATGCATTTATGTACGTTTGGGTGCCCAGGGAGACGCCATATTTATCTTGTGGGTCCCGAACGTTTAACGTTTTGTAACCATTGATATAAAGAGCCATACCGCCATTGACAGCGGGTTGGTCAGTCAACGCGTACGCTGACGCCTTCACAAATGCCGACATGAAGCCCAGTTTGATGTTGTGCTTTTTGAGGAAGGCGTCCTTGTAAGTCTTCCTCATCTCGGACAAGTTGCTGTGGAGAGAGTGCAAGAACTTTAAGACATTGGACAACAATTACAATTTACTGCAATCGTTGATGCACAAGTGTAACACCCAAGGTTAGGTTTTTTGTGTATCTTGAGTTGAATTAGTGGCTTTGTTTCATTTGCTTAAGGATTTTTTTTTTAAATAAACCCCCACCCCCAAAACAAACAGCAGCAGCACCCTTATAGACCCATTTGGTACCAAGTTATTGGTGTTTGGAAAACGTTTGAGAACCACTGATGTAAGTCACTTCTTTAATTTACAGAAGGCAGTAGACTACACTGTACATAGATCATTAGATTCTTATTAGTATGTAAGGCTCTCTTTGAGGAGGACATCAATGTTATGAACTGATGCTTAACACCCCGAGCGCACAGGACGGAGTTCTCTTCCCTATCAATTAGTAACGCCCAGCGCTCAAGATGGAGATTGATCAAAAGGACGGAGATTGATATCAAAACCGATCGCTCCACAGGCTGGGAGCGTCTGTTGCGCAACACTCAATGTTATTTTCCGGTGGGACATCGAAAATGTCTCTCTCCCCCCCCCCCCCCCCCATTTTAGCCGACGAGATTGAAAATCTTAAAACGTGAGTAAGAACAATTCTAAGAAAAGATGATGTGTTAAGACGGCCCAACGCAGTCCCGTCGCTAGTTGCGTTAGAATTAATCATACCTCCCGTTGTTGCCGATCGCCTCGAGTGTTTTGGCTACATCAGCCACATCCGGGATAACATCCGGTCCGGCGCTAAATGTGCTCCGCTGCTGTAAATCGCTGGGCACTATGACTTTATGGATTAAATAACCTCGGGGTGTTAATGGAAACTATCACTGGTGGGAATTATTAAAATCTGGTTAACAGTTTTTTTACAGGAAAAAACAAGAGGTTTCAGGTCATGGTGAATAGCTGCTATTGACACTGACGTGCTAATCGTTTCACCGTTGCTCATTTTACCACTTGTATCTCTCTTTTTAATTGTTTGTTTTCCTGTCTCTAACCCTGTTGAGGCTCTAGGGTTTCTCCGCTAACACAATTAGCCCGTCCCCCAAGACACACACTCTCCGAGAAAGGAGAGAAGAAGCGATAAAAATCTTCACTTTCTAGAGCCTGTAAATCTTATTGGGCCGTCATAAAAGCCCATATCGGTTGAGGTAGCTCTCCACTCAGAGTGCAGGTCTCTGCGGGCCCCTGCAGATGCTACAGCCTCCTGCTCTGAGCGGCTCCTTCGGCTCCAGATGAGCCCAGGCCTGGGAAGTCTTCCTCCAGACGGTCAATGTCAATTCAATTAGGATACACAGAAAACCCTGAATAGCTGAAAGCCGACACCGGGCATGTGAGGGGGAAAGAAACCCTCAAAGTGTCCTCTTCAGCAGAGGGGGCAAAGCGCAGACAATAACATTTCCTTGTAAATTAATAAAGCCTGTTTTAACAATTCTTATCTTCGTTTTAGATGCCATTATGACCAAATATTTACATTCCAGCATTTAAAAGGGTATTGGGTTTCAGAAAGCTTTTCCTATTGGGTAGATTCCAATCTATAACGATTTGCGACAGTGTGGTTTCCTCTCTTTAACACTTTAGAACAGAAAGATCATATTGGCTAACTTTTCCTCCCAACACTATGTTCATTTATACAATGTATTACTTACTGTAGCTACAATTAAAGATTGTATACATAAAATAAAAAAATGGGGGGTTAAGTGATTTTCTTTGGTTAAATAACTAATGTTCTGATAGTACTCATTGCTATTGTGTTCAGTAACAGGAGTCTCATACAGTATATTCTTTAAATATATTTTTTTATCCCACAATTTTGTAACCCATTTTTCACCCCTGTGTCAATCATCTAATGTGATCCTGGGCTCTACACACCCTCCACCAACCTAGTCCCCATATATGGGGGACAAGGGTACATACAAGGGTATATACAGTATATTCTAAATCAAGTTTCTGTTTATGTAAATCTGTTTTTATTCTGACATGTGATCAGAATCAGCATTTCAAGTCTTGGTTGAAGCTCAGCGTTGGGTCCAGATCCCAGCATGCCCGGCTGGGTAGCTGGCCCAGTAGAACACTGGGTCAGTACCGAAGGCCGGGCAGCCAGACCCTCCGATGTCAGAACGACACCGGGGGGGCAACGGAGCCCGGGCTCAGCACAACTCAGAGAATGGATAAACCGTTGCATCATTTCACATGTTTACTTCAAGTTTTATTCAATAATCCTATAAGCTGACAAATGGGTACTCTCTCCTAATTGGCTGACATTTTGTCACATTTTGTCACCTCAAAAAGCTGGAGAGACGCAAACAAACACACTAGCAATGATTAAGTAAGTAATGATTAGCAATGATTACTATCAGAATATACTGTAATGCTTTAACAAAAAGGTTTAGTTTTACCCAGAAACTATCAATTACCGGTACCCTACCTTGGCTTTAACTTAGATGAAGATGTATTTCCAACTCTACTATATGCGGTAAATTAAAGGATTTGCTTCAAAAAGCCTAACTTTGATGTGCTACAACATGGTGGATTCACAGACCTCCAAACGCACTGAGGTCTTGATAAAGTGTATATACTGTATCAACTAATGTTGAATTTTCCTACCTCATGTCAATCTCATTAAACGTAGTCAACATTGCACATGTGTTCTGCGCTTCCTTCAGTCTCTGGGCTATTCTCAGTCTCATCCGGTTCATTTTCACCTGATAAAAAAAACACAGGGTGTTAAAAACAATAACTTAAGACAACTCTATGAGCGCTTTGTTACTTTTGTTAACCATGTTCACCGACGCTAGCCTTTGGCAGAGATCTTACCCGGTTCTCTGTCCTGGCTCCTTTAGCCCCTCCCTCGGCCTGGGCCACTGGGGCAGCAGGAGCTGGGGTGGGCTTGACTGCAGAAACTATGGCAACGAGGCAAAGAGGCCGTTAGTACCGCTTAATGCATGGTTTCAATACATAGGATCCGGGGACCAGAGGTGCAAATTGACTCTTACGGGACTATAGACTCTTTAAGTCTCTGATAAAATCGTATCAAATGGGGGTCCATGGTCTTAAACATATCAAACCATGGATCCTTAAAATTAACGCAAACCCTAATCTACACTGTAATCCTCAGTGCTCATTCAACTCTGAGTGTACAAAAACTTTACCGTGTTACAGACCTTTAACGGTCCCCTGCTGGTCCCCGAACCTCCTGAGGGAACAAGTGGCTCAATGTAAGGTTAGGCACATTTAGCCCATAACCACTTTACTTAAAAAAAAAATTGTGATGATTTGAATTTTGTTATTTTTCATGTCATGGTTATGAATTGAATACCTAGAACCTGAATGGAAACAAGACAGCAAGGACTTTTTTCGGTGCCATCCTTTTAGACTCAAGTGTTTGGCTGAACTGTGCCGTTTACATTGCTGCCTAATAAAGTATTCAATCAATCAAAGCACCAGTCTACACGTGGAGGAAAAAGGATTCATCACTCTCCCTTAATCAAGAGGGCAACAGAGGTCAAGTTAAACACTTCTCACATGACAACTAACCTGGTTTGGAGTCCATAGCATGTGCTGACACAGGTGGCACAGGGGGCATGCTGGTGGGGATGGGGCCCACGGCTGAGGGCGCAGCGGGAGGGGCTGGGGGAGGCGGGGCTGCAGCAGCGGCAGCAGGGGGTGGTGGAGCCTCAGCTTTTGGAGCCTCCGCAGCTTTGGGAGCGGCAGCTGAAAGACGTACAAGTGAACACATGAAGAAACATTGAGCTTTCAAGTTTATCATCGCATTGTTGTTAATGCAAGCACAAGTCCAGTTAAGCTCTCAGACCTCCTTTGCGAAGCTTGAAGAGAGGAGTTCCGCCCTCCACTTTTTCTCCATCCGGGACCAAGAGCTCCTCAATCACACCGGCTGCAGGAGACGGAACCTGCACTGAGGTCTACAAAAGAACATGCATTCTAAAATTATTTAAAAAAAATTGGTGTGCAAAAATACTAGATTAGTAATTATACTTTGGAAGGAGAAAAGAAAATACATACTTTATGGATAGTTTCAAACTGGTCAGTCGAATTATTAGTAGGATGAAGATAATGTAAACTAGCATATTTAAGGCTTGTTTAAGCTTATGAGTTTGAATCAATATTCATGTCATGTGAAGGATTAATACAAGGCTGAAACTTTGAATAGACACATTGTGGACATTTATGCCTAAACTAGATATTATGATAAAGTGGTCATATTTATGCACCAAATATCAATATTCAATGTGTCTATGAATTGTCAGATGACCTCTATACTTTTATCACTGAATAATTAATCTTTTAAGTTTGAACTTTGCTATACATCAAATAGCATTTAGAAGCACACCAAATGACTCACAATGGGTTGTGAGCTTGTGGATCTACTATTTTCACTGAATCTTTGCCAATTATGAAATGCCCAGATTATGGCTCGTACACACTGCACGACATTTGCTCCGATTATGCTGTCGGGGACCATTTTTAGCGCTCGCTGACAAAACTCCAGATCTGACGTAAGATCGGGCTTTGATCGGCAAGGTTTTGCTCGCCGTGTGTGAAAGGCTCTGCGAGAAGATATATAGCGCCGATAAAAGTGCTCGCCGACGTCTCCCCGACATCTTCTGAATATCTAGCAGGTTTGATATTTGGCTCTGTAGCCGACTGGACATCGTACAGTATGAACTGGGTTGCGAGCGTGTCTCCTGCAGTGTGTAGGGGCCATTAGGGACAAGTGGTTGAACCGCCAGGTTTTGTTATTTTTTTTAAATTAACCAGACTTCTATAATATTACACAGATTAAATTGGCACTTACTTACATTAAAAAACATTTACATTGTACTTACATTAAAATACATTTACATTGTTGAAAGAGTACAGCGAGTCATTTTTACCACACATCATTTATTAAACCATGTGTCATACAGTATTTTACAGAATATATATTGCCCAGCCTTAGCCTTAACTTCTCTGACCTTTCCACTTCTATCCATTTCACTGAGTCTAAACAGTAGAGGGGAGTACAGTAGAGTAGTAAACTTCTCTGTAAAGAAGTTTCAGAGATAAGTGTATTACTGATCTGCAAAGCAATATGCAAGTTTCTACTCAATCTTTTGCATTCCTAATTTCCTACGTACTGTGATACAGTATCAGAGAACATATACTACCTCGCATTTATGTCCCAGTGAGTCTAAATGTCGAATGTGTCATACCTTATCAGTCTCAATTTCGCAAACCACTTCATCTTCCTTGACGGTATCTCCCACAGCTGTAAGCAGAAATCAGGTTGTTTTTTAAAAACGAGGAAAGACTTTTGACCTCTTGCTCAACAGCTCTGAGGAAGAGAGCCTGGAATTCAGAACAATGTCTACACAGTAGCAGCAACCAACATCGGGATGAGAATAGAACATACCTTTTTCCCACCTCACGTCTCCTTCCGATACAGATTCTGCAAACGCAGGCGTATTAACTGTGACAACTTCATTCCCTTTAAGATAAAGGTGAGACGGGGAAACCAGGTTGATCACTGCATACACTGAAAATATTAACCCATTAAAACCAGGAAAGCATCTGTGTCATTAAATGGTGCATTTATATAGCGCCTTTTATCCAAGGCGCTTTACATAGATTGTGCATTACATTCACCCCCATTCATACATACACCAATGGCGGCACCAACCAGCACATCAGGAGCAATTTGGGGTATAGTGTCTTGCTCAAGGATACTTCGACACCAACTCTGGGGGAGCCCGGGTTCGAACAGGCAACCTTGCGGTTACCATCCAGCCACTCTACCCCTGAGCCACCGCCGCCCCATGACCCGGAAGTAATAATCGGCCATTTTCTTTTCACTTAAATTTTATAAAATCGGCCATTTTCAAGCCAGGGTCACGGCCGTGTTCTAACGTTAGAACCCTTGATATAGTAACCGGGAGCTCGAATTAATGTTTTATATTAAGCTCACAAGATCGTACTTTACCCCATTCTGAGCCCTAAAGCCACTGAAGACGGCGTGCGCAAACACATGCACAGTGGATTTAGGATCTCGGTTCTCGGCTGTTTCCACCATGGTAGCTAGCGGTGGCTATCGACGGTAGCTAAAATCCGGTAAAAGATTATTAATTCTGGATTAATACTGTTTTATCAAATCTCGTGTTTGGCCAAGGAGGGTTTAATATCTTACCACGAGATATCTCGAGAATGGCATGGATTGTGCTAACTGTTAGGCTTTAGAAGACATTTTTAGAATGTTAATGGGTTAATTTAGACACAAGACTTCCAGGCTGATTACAGTACATACTGTAGGCTACAGACGTCCTGAAGTACTGGATCTGGAAGACACTGGACCTAGGATCACATTTCCTGAAGACAAAAAGCACAGGAATTCAGCAGTTTTCCAACTGAAATGTGGCTAAATCAGCCCTGCATCTTTTTACGACGATACAATTACCATCCTGAATGCATAGAGATCATACAGTACGTTAGGGATAGGACGATAATCGTTTATCATGATAAAAAAAAAAATAATAATCAGACAATCGTATCGTGGAGATTTTAATTTATCGTGAAATTGTCATTGTCATTGTCATCCTCCGTCATACACTAGGATGAATTAGCTTTTGTTGAGCTGCAAATTCAGTGCCACTTGATTTAAAGCCTATACTTGATAAAACTCAACTGACCTGTAAAGAGCACACTTGGTACATAAATCTACATACATTGATTGGTGAAAAATAGTAGATCTACAAGCCCGCAATGTGAGCTTATATAACAGCTATTTTTGGTGAACATTCTGGGGGTTATTTTTATATAGTCCCATCACTAATATATGTATGAGATTGAATACAGTACTAGGTTGATTTAGGATTACATTGCAGAACACTTTGGGTTGCATGCAATAGGGCACAGTCATGCATGCCAACGTCATGCAACCTGCACATGCTTTATGATAAAACATAAAGATTAACAGAGGCCACTTCACTTGTGTGGTTGACCCTTCTCAGACAACAGCTGTTAGTTGGAAGGCAATCATGTGACAGTTTAAAAATGGCAGTGTGACATATGATGGAGTACTAGGAGGAAATCTGTGAGGCAGGGTGGTGGGTTGAAGTCATTTCATGCAAGGAACTTTTAAGATAGGTGAAATATCAAATGTCAAATGAATGCTCAAAATCTACTCCTCTACTGCCATAGAGAATTAACATGTGTTAAGTATGTGTTTGTTTGGGGTGTAGCACTTACTCATTGTTGAGCGTGATACCATGGCTAGCTGATGGAGCTGAAACATGACAAGATGAGCATGTGGATATGATTTCCTTTGAGCAGCATTAGTGAAAACAAAAAGTTATTCATGATTTTAAGACTAGACAACAAAATGTCTCATACCTGATGTAGCTCGACGAGCTAACACATTATTCCCCTGTGGAAAGAGACAACCAGTTAAAAGCGTTTCATTTCCTTTCACATTAAAACATGCCATGTGCTAAAAAAAAGACAAGGGACAGGTGGAATAGTTCAACAAGGGACTGACATGATAAACAATAACTTCTTTGCCTATCCTAATAGACAGACGGACCCATGTTCAACTGCTGTTCACATGGAACCCTTCTCCACTTCGGCCTTCAAAGTTCTCATTTGAATATTTGCTACTAGCCTACTCTACTACCACCAAGATCTGCATTCCGCAGCGCCAGCTCTGCTTACCAAAAGTGGCCCACTGGGCGCTTGCATTTAGCCGGGGAGCCACAGGTCCAAAAGCTCAAGGAATCGAGATTAACCTTATTTGTGTTTTTCTATTCATTTGGTCATTAAGCTCCACAGAATGAGGTCTGCTCTGCCGGAAACATCGCAAAATAAAGTTATGGCCATTTTTGTATACCACACCATAGACAACCAATATGAGGCAAACCCCCCCTAGTTTGACATGTCACATGCTACTTAAAGCATGATGAAATTTGGAATTCTTTAACTTATTGGTTGTCTATGGTGTGGTATACAAAAACCTTTTTTCGCGATGTTTCCGGCAGAGCAGACCTCTCATTCTGTGAACCTTAATGACCAAATGAATAGAAAAAACAAATAAAAAGTATGTCATGACAGGTCCTCTCAAATTTTGGGTGAATGCCCCCCCTCAGCCAATTCCGTGCATTTGGCATGTTTTGCTTTGCTTACGGCCAAGCTACACCAGGCGCTTTTGCGTGCATGCGTTTACTACACGCGTTTACTGCGCTCGTACAGTGCGTTTGGATAGGACCAATATATGTCAATGATACCAGCTACACCAGACACACGGATACCGCGGGCCATCTATATATCCTCCCGGAAGGTCCCGCACAAATCTGCCGCGCGGCATTTGGCTTACGCACGCACGGTCCGCACGTTTAGAGTAAACGGGCAAGGAAAGCCTGGTGTAGCTTGGCCGTTAGAGTGTAGACACAGAGAGACGGAGAGGAGGCATGCAGGACATAACAGGATTCAAACTTGCATCCTTGCAACTCACAAGGAAGGAGCATGTGGCCACTGGACCAAGTAGCTGAGCCACATGGCAAATCAAAATAATATATCCATTATTTATACCTTTCAAAAACAAGTTATTCACAGAACATGATCGATTAAAAAAAACAGTCTGAATGAATTAAACATAAGAGATGAGAGAATTATGGGTTTTGAATCAAAGATCACTTCTGACTCATGATCTTTGACACATTCATTAAAAGTGTCACTTTAGGTACCATCTGCAATTTAAAACGTAGAGCTAAAGACACCAGGCACAGTTCACTTTGTTTATCTAATCTCTGTAAATGGTGCATTTATGTAGCGCCTTTATCCAAGGCGCTTTACAGAGATTGTGCATTACATTCACCAACACACATTCATACACCGATGGCGGTGGAAACCATGCAAGGCACCAACCAGCACATCAGGAGCAATTAGGGGTTCAGTGTCTTGCTCAAGGACACTTCGAGAGCAACTCTGTGGGAGCCCGGGTTCAAGCTGACAACCTTACAGTTACCATCCAGCCACTCTACCCCTGAGCCACCGCCGCCCTAGCCCCATATGTTCCCTCTCCCTACGCTCATTCTGTAGCTCCGAGATGAGGTCACACACTGGGCCCCTCCCACCGCGTTTCAGAAACGGCGCAAGTTTCCGCTATGTAAGTTTCTTACCCTGACGCCACGATTAATCTAAACGTGAAGGGGACGTGAAGGGTTTACACCAATTCAACCATAACAACGCCCAAGAAAATCCAACTAGAGATTTGAACCGAGCCTTTACGTCCCGTATTTTGTCAGTCGCTTCCATGTTTATCAAGGAAGTTGAAAAGCTTTAGCGCCTCCCCTGGTCGAAATTTCCAACTGACTTCAGTTCACTCGACATGCACGCGCACACGCACACTTCCTTGATAAACATGGAAGCGACTGACAAAATACGGGACGTAAAGGCTCGGTTCAAATCTCTAGTTGGATTTTCTTGGGCGTTGTTATGGTTGAATTAGTGTAAACCCTCCACGTCCCCTTCACGTTTGAATTAATCGTGGCGTCAGGGTAAGAAACTTACATAGCGGAAACTTGCGCCGTTTCTGAAACGCGGTGGGAGGGGCCCAGTGTGTGACCTCATCTCGGAGCTACAGAATGAGCGTAGGGAGAGGGAACATATGGGGCTACCGCCGCCCCTGTGAAAGTGGTTGTTTTATTGTTTACCTTTGCAGTGGACTTTTAAGGGTGCCTGCCCTGTCAAGTGTCAATAGTTTTACTTTACTGAGACTTTGCTTTTGGATTTGCACATCCACCATTTAATATCTTGTAAAGTTACCTAGTTGCCCATTAACAAAAGCCCTGTTATACAACTAGTCTTGATTAGAGTGGCAATATGCCTGTCTGACACCCTTCCAAAACCAACAAAATGTTAATCAAAATGCAGTGCTAGACAGCAAAGTTGCCTCTCTCACACAACATTAAGTTGTATTCCATCTAACTTTTAGCTGTCAATAACGGAATAAAATATTTTTGTTTTGCATTATAAAAATAGCAACCTTTTTCTGACTTGAGTTTAAATCATTAACTACACTGATTTTTCACATCAGCACCTAAAAACCATCAACAGGTCGGACACTATAATCACACAGGTGCTAAACCCCACACACAAGCAATGACCTACACACCTGCCTGGGAGGCTAACTAATCAAACCAAGCGAATGTACATTTAGCCAGTGTGCTAGCCTGCAAGTGTTGACCTTTAAGTTTAACAAGCCCGGGCTGCCAAAATACGCAGAAAACACATCTTTTCCCAACTTTAATACGAGTTGATACACTGATTGTGGGGGGCGTTGAGTGTCATGCTGTCCTTGGGGCTGCAATGCTACTGGCCTAGCATGCTCGGCCTAGCATTAGCATGATAGCTCTGCACTGCTTCACAACCACAGCCCCCCCACACACACAGAGAGACAGCTAGGGTACGAGTTGTCCTTCCCTAGCTAGAGAGGGTGAGACTAAAAACAATGACATGGCATGCTATTATGCGTATTCTCGCCTACCTGGCGGATGGCAGAGAGGGAGCGACCGAAATTCCTGGTGAGACACCGGGAATGGGATAGCATGGTGTGGCCGTTTGACAGCAACCTGTCTGCGGGAGGGAAGCTATCCTGTCACACCGGTCAAGATGAGAAGCTCCAAGCTAAGGAAGTGAAGTGGGATGGACCATGTGATCTGGCCTGGAGGGGGTGGGGTGGGATGAACCATACATACACGAGATGATGTCTGTGATTGCAGGGGGCAGGAGGGGGGGGGGGGGAGTCTCTCCCTCACTCTCTCTAACTCTCTCTCCCTCCCCTCTCTCTCCTATGTATTTATTTATTTGTCCACAAAGACAAATCGATTGGTCTAAAATCTAAATAACATCACTCGAGTGAATGGTCTATATAGGCCTATAATATTTTCTTGTCTAAGTCACTTTTAGCGATTTAAAAAGTGTATTCCTTTTCCAAAAAAATCTCTCTCTCTCACACTCTCTCTCACACACACACACACACACACACACACACACACACACACACACACACACACACACACACACACACAATTATTTCACGTTACAGCTATGTGATGAGTCTGATGACAGAGATGACCACAGTGTGTCAGTCAGTCAGTCAGTCAGACAGACACCCAGATTTGCGTCCGTCCACAGAAGAGCTTTTCGATGATGGCCACGCCTCTGGTCCGTTCTGTTTGATGCATTGATGTCTACTCTCTCTCTCCACTCATCCCTTCAACTCACTTCACTTTGGTTGCAGGCCATCAACCCGACACAGCTCACACAGCAGCGCAACAGGTAAGAACTCCACTGTTCTCATACATACATAGATAGATAGAGAGTAGGCCTAGCTTGTGTTGTGTTTAATGCTGCATTGCTGCATGCATACAGCTAATGTTTTGAGATATTTTGCTATTTGAGAGACTTAATTGATAATTTTTCTTTTAGTGTTTCTGACCCCCTTTTTTAACCCAGTAGGATTAAACAACAACAAAAAGATTACATTACAAAAATTGTTGTGCTTTGTGTAACAATTCTAGATGAAAATATAAAATCATGGAATATCAAAATATCCTACAATATTGTACATGTATGTTAGCTTAATAATGCATAGAAGAAATAGGCTATGTGACCTATGTCATAGGATCTATAGAAAAACACTGGTGTTTTCTTATAGATCTGATAAGTTATCAGATCTGTATAGAATCTTTCCCAGTGTATAGACAATATAGCAGAAAAAGTATGTATAGATCATTGGCCTATATATTTGTACAACTATACTGCATTCAAGCTTTCCCCAGGCTAATTAATTTAGATTTCATTTTATTAAGTGTCTTTTTCCATCATTATAAAAAGAAAAAGAAATAACAAAACTCAACTTTTTGTTGTGCTTGCTTGAAAAGTAATCCATCATCTGACAGAGTATGATGTTTGCTGAAAGCTAAAATATTTTCTCCTCTGTTGTTCCGTTTTGAAATGCAGGTCCATCCATTATGTTTGCAAGTTGATATTAAATATAGATAACTGGAGCTCTACCATGATTTCATAGCTGTTGTTAACATTGACATTGTTGCAGTACGCTTTATAGGATGGAAAAATACACAGCAACTTAAATATTCAATCATCATTATTTAATGTTAAACAACTGAACCTGGATTCCATAAATTAGGATATAAAAACTAGCTTTTACTCTTTTTTAAATCTGATTACACAATGATGATTAAATATTTGAAAAACCTAAGATGATGATACTTTCATGAATTCCCCATATTCACTTGCACCTATTAAAAATTAATATATTGTGTGCAGGTAGTCTAGGTCTTTCATATATTGAAATATTCCATGCTCACAAGTATAAAGCAATCCTTCTTTTATCCTTGATATTAAATGTCATTACAAATCCAAGATGAAAGGATACATAAGAGTAGATTCCCATGTTCCTTAACGTCTTTGGAAATATCTTATATGAATCTGTCAGTCTTGGATATAATACGGAGTCCTTTGACATTCCATATACCATGAATATGTAATACAAATTTAGTTAGCTGAAGTAGTCATTATAAAAACATAAAGGCAATTTGAATTGATGCGCTTTACCCGTAAAGGTGATCTCCACTATCTTTCCCCCCTCTCTTTTCCTTTTTTTTTCAACCGTTGTTCAGTTTAATATACCTTATTTTAAATACTACACAAGGCACAAAGAGACTATTGGTTTCAAAATTATATTACTCATACTGTACTTGAAACACTTTTTTTAAATATATTTAGCTGGTACATGATCTATGAGATTAATGGCTTACTGATTTCTTCCTTTCCAGATATCTACAGAGTGACAGGTGCCAGCCGTGTACGCAGTGTTCCCATTCAGCATGAACCTCAGCATACCTGACCACAACATGCACAGCAACAACAATAACGACGGCTGTCTGGACGACGACAAGCCCGACCTCATGATACCGTGCTTTCGCAGGAACATGTACGATGAGCCCCTGACCTCGTACTCCAGCGGATCCATCATCTCTCAGCTCCTCCGCAAGACCATCCACAACAAAAGATCACAAGACGAGAGCCACTTCTACCACCTGCCCCCTTCCGCCGTGTCCAGCTCCACCATGGCCGACTCCAGCCAGGAGGACCGAAGCAGCGTCTCCTCAAAGGACAGCATGGTCGAGGCCGCCTCGCCCGGCGGCCACCTCTCCACGGGAGCCAGTCCGGAGGCGGAGCGGCCCCTGAGCGACCACCTGCAGGCCAAGAGGGCCCGCGTGGAGAACATCATCCGAGTCATGGCGGGCTCGCCCAACAGCCGGCTGCACGGCGAGAGCGAGAGGTCCGAGACGGACACCATCAGGGACACGAAGGAGACCAGGGAGGCCTACAGGGAGAACAAGCGGAAACAGAGGTTGCCTCAGCATCAGGAGCACAGCATCGGTGCCGGAGGCACGGCCAGCAGAGGTGCTGGGGGTGGCGGCGACACCTGCAACAACAAGGATGAAGAGTGTCACAAACTGAAGGAGCAGCTCCAAAGCATGCAGAGGCTCCTGCGTCAGCTACAGGAGAAGTTTCTTCAGGTCTACAACCAGGAGGATCCAGAACATGATGACAGAGATGAGACCTTCGACGCCATTGAGCGCGACCACTTGGTACACAATAGAGAGTCTAGCTACGTAAACGACCAAGAGCAGTTTGAGAGGAGCCGCGATAGAGTGGTCAAGGACTGTAAGGACAGAATGAATGCAGAGAGTCATCTGGTATACCAGAAAGAGGGCCAGCATCTCCAGGATACGCTAAAGCAGGAGCTATCCAGGGCTGTGAATGAATGCGTGGACAAGGTTTTCAGCAAACTGTCTGCTGCATCGCTGGTCCCACCGCAGCGCACGTGCCCATCTCCAGGGATGCAGACCAACATGGGACAGGAGAGGAAGGACGAGGTGGCAAGCTGTGCCCCAGAACAACCCCACCCCGAAGACATCACAGTCAAACTCAGGCCTCTGGAGTACTATGAGAGCAGCGAGGCACAAAGCCCACAGGATCAAACTGAGGCCCTTTCGCTGGTGGTCCGGAAGCCTTCCATGGCTCCTCTGAGCTCCGTCTCATCCTCGGTGAAGAGGCCCTACCCCTTACACCAGCCACCATTTCAGTTCAACTACAGCACACCTCTGCATGACAGCCAGATCCTGGAGCATCTCCTTAAGTATGGACCCCACACTAACTTTGGGGGTCTCCCGTGCATGCCCCCATCACTTGACCGGACCTCCCCAGACTCAGTGGACCTACCCTGGGATACTATTGCCATGAGGTCGAAGGTAACGTCCAGCCACCTGAGCCACCACCCTCGTCCTACAGGCCTGGGACCGGTGACTGTGGACAGCATGTGTCTCCCTCATGTCAAGATGGAGTGTGCTGACCTGCAGAGCATGGCTGAACGAAACCCCTACATGTCTCTCAATATATCCTTTCATTATAACCCTCCCAAAACATAACATTATTTGTCTGACTAGTTGCAGGATTTGGTTGTAGTTATTGCAATGCTGGACCACTATACCATTTTAATAATGAAATTACAAATTTGTACAGTAGGCCAATTTGGTTGGAAAAATATAGCAAGGAAATAAACAATATTAATATGATATATGATATTTAACAAATAATAATACAGATTATTACTTATATTGGATTTATGAGTGACAAATAAATATTTAATAATACAAATATATTCATTAGAATTTGTCATCTTATAAAAAACTAATATCTTTCATATATAATATTATAGATGTTAACCGTAGTATTTTGTACAAACCTGACATAATATTATATCTAGTCCTTCCATTTGAACAAGCGTGGTTAAGGAACAATGCAATACAAGCTCTTCCACTAACAGACTTCAAGGAGAATTTATTTCTTTGATCTTGCCAACCCCAACGAAAATTATAGCATCTTCTTTAATCTAAGCAGAGTAATGACTTTAAGTCCAGAAAAGGCAAATAAAAAGGAATAGAAGGCTTTGATAAGAACTGTCAGGAACAAAAGCCGGCTTTCAAAGGCAGAGAAAGCATCAGTTTCTGTTTCAGGTAGCATTGTTTTTTTGTGTGGGTTTTTTTTCCTTCTTTTTTTTTAGACTTGAAAAGGTGTGGGATAGATGTCTCCACCATCAGAGTGATGGGAGTGCATGTAAAAGGTCACTTCTGAGTGCCGGTGCAAACCACAAAAGCCGTCCACCCGTAACACTTGAGCTCTTGTCTTGAGCATTTGTTGTTGGACACATCTGTCAGAAGGTATATCATAGAAATACATCACAATTCCAGTATAAGTATTGGGGAAAATAGAAGGAAAATCACTCAAAGACCTGGAGGATATATTTTTGTAGTACTGCTGTGCGAGTCAAATAATATTTCACCATTTCTGTTGTTGTTGATGAACGGTGTTGGATATTAATTCACATATTTATAATTACTTTAATTTAGACCAAATGTTGTGAAGCAGTGGGAAAACATGCTGAAATAGAAAAAGTGGTGATGTTATTTGTGTTGTTGTTCATATTGTTTTTTGTCATAATGCTGTGTAGAAGAACATTATCAGGTGCTTCTCTTTACAGTGCAAAGAGATGGTTCTCTTTGAACAATGCTACATCAATCTTTCATCCCAACTTCCTTATTTCAAAGGTAGAGTTGCCTAATAAATGTATGGCGTGGTGTGACCTGATAAGGAAATATTATGACCTAAGGCGTTATACCGTAGTATGAACTACAGAGGGAAGGCTTCACAGTGTGTCTTCAGTGCCACAGGGGGAAAAACTTGAGAAGGAATTGAAAATATTAATATTTGCGATGAAGCCAATTCATACATTTGGCTCCCACAAAACAATAAATTGTTTAAAATAATATTAGAAAACACAAATAAGAACTAGAATTTAATTTCATGTGATTTCCAGATTTTACACAAATAAGCATTTTGTCTGAGAAATTATATACAGTAACGTGACGTCGTGACATATGTTGTCTTGAACTCAACTTAATTATATTTGAAAATCAACTCCCTTGTTTCAAAACATTTCAAAACAAACCCCGCTTCACTGCCAGACATGAAGTACTTCAGCCTCTAATTAAAAATCCCTAATCTAATTCGTAATGCTGTTTTGCCAATAAACACATGTTAGGGTCATTATTGACTCCCTGGTTAACGCCAAGCTGTTCTTTAGTGAAATTCAATTTAGCCGAAGATCGAGGCAACACAATACTCTGGCCTACTATCACCTTGCAAAGCGCTGTAGGGGGCTGCTGTGCGCCTCACGTCTAATTGTCAGCTTTCGCTGCCTTAACTCCGATGTGCACATTCAGGAAGGTCTCACCCCCAACCATCTGAAGAAGGCCAAACTCATGTTCTTCTACACCCGCTATCCCAGCTCCAACGTGCTGAAAACCTTTTTCCCCGATGTCAAGGTGAGTTATTACGATATATACAATATTGGCCAATTAATTCAACAGGTAGAAAATTAAAAAAAAAAAAAAAAGAAGAAAAAAAGACCAAAACAAAACAGAAAAGGGGAATTACTGTGTGCTGGGTGTTTATCTCCTGAACATCTACTTGTTGCTGGACGGTTGGGATAGAATCAGCAGTGTGTCGTAGGATAGAAACAAAGGAGCAGAGGGTTTACACTAACAAAGCCGCTAAGCTGCTAGTATGTCCTGGGGGCAGAGGGAGATAGAGGGGCATTCTCTCTTTAAAAAGCCACTCCAGTCAGCAAATGGAGTGACAAAGGACTCTGTAGGCAAGGCATTGCTATTGAGTGTCAACACAGAGCCGGTATTAGACTTGCTCATAGCGTCCAGTCTGTGAGCTGTGCGCGCCGGCTCTAACCACAACATCCTGTGTGTTTTGGCCCTGCTGTCCTGTCCTGTCCCCCACCCCCTGCCCCCCCTCCCATCCGCCCCATACTTCTATCTCCTCTTTCCTGCCTCCTCTTCTGTCTCTTCATCACCTTCCCCTTACGGAACGTTACCTGCTCCACATTTCCGGTCATCCCCACGACCTCTTTTAACTTCTCTCCTGACTCCTTTATACAGTATGTATACAGTATGCCCTTAGTCATACGTGGGTCGGCGGTTCGAATCCCGGCTCCTCCTGTCTACATGTCGAAGTGCCCTTGGGCAAGACACTGACTGAACCCTACATTGCCTCCAATGAGTCGGTCGGTGCAAGTGAATGTGGGAAGTGAGGACGCTGGCGTCGACTGTTCGCCACTTCACCTCCCAATGTACAGTATGAATGAATGAACCATTCATTGGAAAAGCACTATAAAAAATAAAATGCAATTAAAAACAATTGTCTGGCAGAATATCTACAGTCTCCAACATCCTTTAGTTTCTCGTCTCTAGGTTCCTCTTTTTTTATTGACGGTTCTCCAACAGCCTCTGTTTCCTCCCTTGACTACGATCCTCCAAACCTCCCTTGTCTCCTTCTCTTACACACATATTTTAGTCCTCACTGTGTCTCGCTTTGTCTCCAATGCCTTGACCATAGACACCATAGCCCTATGTCGTATAGCTCCCACTGTGAGTCCTGTTGGGCCCTCTGTCTGCTCTGACCCCTGGGGGTCAGCGGGGAGGCAGGCCTGCGAACATCTCCTCCTTGCCTACGACCCTGCGGTGGGAAGTGGCACTGAACAAAAGAGGGCCCTAATCCCGGTGTCTGATTCCATTTTATCAGCTGGAGTCAGTGAGAGGGAAGCTTCCTTCTGCCCTTACGCTGCCGCGTTCTCACCCACAACACCAGAGAGAAGACACGTCTTTGATGCCTGCCCAGCCCTTGGGCGTTTTTTTCTGTCTTTCTGGATGAAGAGATAGAATAACAGGACTAATGTCAAGACTGAGTTTAGAAACACATTACTCTGACAGATGTTGTTTTCCGCAGCCAGACATTGGTGGGAAAAGATCAACGCAATTCATGTTGAGAGGAGTGATGGACCGTCACTTGTGGAAGAGAGGGGGATTCTCATGAGAAAGTGTTTAATCACTTTCAACCTGGCGCCCCTATGTTGGTCATGTCATTATAAGCACATTTTCAAAAATCTAAATTCTATTCTATCTAAACTATCTAAAGTATTTCTAAAGTAAAGCTTGCAGATATGTTATTGTCACCGCCATTGTACGATGATAAAGTATAACATGGGAATTCCATAGTTCATTGGTTTTCAACCAGTGGTAGAGGGACCACCAGTGGTCCTTGAGGGAGCTCCAGTTGGTCCCCAGCTAAATGATGTAGAGTTGGTAACCAAATGGACCCTTATACTTTTGATCTTTGGCTCTCAAGAGTTAAATTGTTGTTAAACATCGGCATTACTTAATTTACAAAGTCTACACAATTAGAGAATGTTTTCTACATTCTCTAATTGTGTAGACTTCTTGTAAATTAATTAAGTTATTTTGATCAAACTTTGCCTGTTATCTCTCCTATGGTACTACATCAATACAGCATGGAATTGCACACAAACCTTATTCAACGACAACAAAATATGTTTGTTTTGGGTCTGAGAGTCTAAATCTCATCAAATTCTGGCTCAAATGCGGCATAAATAATGGACGTTGATATTAAAAGGGTTGAAAACCACTGCCTTAGTTAAACCCCTAATTAATTTTGCAACCTGAAAAAGGCATAGAAAAAGCTTTATATTAAGCTAAATCCCTGCATTGGCTCAAAGAGCACACCCTGATTTGGACTATGTGTGAAGTTACTGTATATGATTTTCATGATGCATGTCTGTCTGTCTCTCCGTCTGTCTCTGTGCCTGTCTCTCCGTCTGTCTCTCTGCCTGTCTCTCTGTCTGTCTCTCCGTCTGTCTCTCTGCCTGTCTCTCTGTCTGTCTCTCTGCCTGTCTCTCTGCCTGTCTCTCTGTCTGTCTCTCTGCCTGTCTCTCTGTCTGTCTCTCTGCCTGTCTCTCTGCCTGTCTCTCTGCCTGTCTCTCTGCCTGTCTCTCTGCCTGTCTCTCTGTCTGTCTCTCCGTCTGTCTCTCTGCCTGTCTCTCTGTCTGTCTCTCTCAGTTCAACCGCTGCATCACGTCACAGCTGATCAAGTGGTTCAGTAACTTCAGGGAGTTCTACTACATCCAGATGGAGAAGTTTGCCCGCCAGGCGATCGTCGACGGCGTCACCGACGTCAAAGACATGTCGGTCAGCAGGGACTCAGAGCTGTTCCGAGCGCTGAACATGCACTACAATAAAGCCAACGACTTTCAGGTAAAGCCTCTCCTTTTTTTATTTTTTTACTCTCGGCTCCTATACGGTAGCGGTTCATTACTCTGAGATTCGATCAGCGTGGGGTTTGTAAGCATTGTTTATGCAGCTGCGGTTTGAAATGAGCTCCCGTGAACCAGAAAGTATAGAAACGCATCTTGCTGTCTGACATCACGCAGGCGTAGCATTTCTGATCAGCATGGTGAAGTAGCTGAATCATGTGCTCTCATATATCATGCCCCCATCTTTGTGGGTGGAAATATCCTTGCTTGATAGTATATAGTATATTCATTTACAGTATGTATAGAAATCATATTTAATCCATTAAGACCTGAGGCCAATTCTACAAATGCCTTCTAAATAGATGTACAAGCTCGCAGCGAGGCACAAAGTGACGCACTGTGAGCTTGTATATCTGCTATTTTTTAAATGGGTTGAATACATTGGAAATAATTAAGTATCCACTTAACTGGAAAATAAATAAACTTCTAGTAGTTTATTAGGCCTTGAAGTTAGTGGCCAGAGTAGCACCTAATATTCAGGTGCTTCCAGCATGGAGCAGTGGTCATACATGTCCTTGTCCTGACCTACTACTGTATGTGTCACTCTGCACCTGTGGCTGGCCAGCCTTTAAAGCCATTATCTAAACTCCAGAGTGATGCTTTATCACACTGTGGGAAGAGGAAGCCGCAGAATCCCACTAAAACAACTCAGGATTAGAGGACCAGTACGCCTGAGCGAGACTCAGATTGCTACTGATGCGGAATGCTGAGAAAGACGCTTTGGATTCCGAGGGAGAAGGCCGTTTGGTGGGAAAGGGACGAGACCGTTTTCTTTACCTTGGGACCAAGACATTCCTTTCCCAGGGATGCTTTGTGTCAGGAGATGAGAGCAAAGAAAAATAACTTATGCCAACAACTGCCGTGTTAACCGGCCAGTGGATGGGAAACAAGGCCAGCTTGGGCCTTCTCCCAGCATCCATTGCATCTAGACTCTGACGGTTGATTCATTGGTGCCGAGAGCACATGGTAGAATTCCTGGGAAAATAAGAATAAGAAAACAAACCTAGCTTATCAAAGCAGGGACCTGATATTGATGAGTTAATGATTCTGACATTGTGTTCATTGTATGTATGCGTATGAGTACAAAGTGAGATGAGTTGCCTTTTATCATTGTGTGAAGAAATGTGCTGTCTTCCTTATGCATAATTTTGTCTTTTAATCTGTGTCGCAATATTATTTTAACATAATGACTATTGCAACAGTATTAGAACTAGGACAACTGACGAAGGAAATTGTTTGTCAACTAATAATCATTCATCGTATTTGAAGATTAATTTATTTGTTGATTGAATCAACACATTTGTAAAATTGTGTTTACGGCGCACAAATATTCAGAGACCAGCCTTGTCAGGTTAGATTAAGAACTGAACATTCTAAAGCTGATTTCACAATGACTACTTGCTCAAAATAACAGAATTAAACCGGGTTATATCTAGAATTTACAAGTGAAATATAGAAAATGGAAAAAAAGACTAACACAGGTTGGACCACTAAGACCAAACCAAATGATTTAATTAATTGACTATGAGGGGACAGCCCTAATTGGAACAATGTTCTTAGAATGAGGAATGGTATTAACTATTAAACTAATAATTGTGCGTCTTCTCACAGGTTCCAGACAGATTCCTAGAGGTTGCTGAAATCACCTTGCATGAGTTTTATACCGCCATTTCCACCGCCAAAGATTCAGAGCCCTCGTGGAAGAAGGCCATCTACAAAGTGATCTGCAAACTAGACAGCGACGTCCCCGAAGAGTTCAAAACATCCACCTGCTTATAAGACCTGTCAGAAAGAGAAAGGTTGAACGGGGTGATTTATTTGACATCATTACCACATCATGTCGTGTATTTTATCGAGATTAAAATTTTAAAAGAACTTAGGTATATACACACCACTTTGTAAATCTGTAAAAAATATATATATTTTGAAAGCTATCACTCTTCCAAAATACTGTACGTTCTTCTTTGAGCAAGAGGTAGTTATCATTACTTAATGTGCTCATGATTTATTGTCATGTTAGTGTATACATACAGTACATACAGCACATTTAGAATTGTATTGAGTTAAAAAACTAAAACAAAACAAACAAAAAAAAGAAAGAAAAGAAGAAAAAATGGTCAACATGTTTACAGAGGTGTTCTTTTCATTTTAGAATAATCTTTAATCCTTATAGGTTAGGTATAGTTTGTTTCGGATAGTATACAACTTGAAAGCTTTAGAGTTGTATCGGTTATTGTCGGTAGCAGTTTAGGTTTTTTGTTTCATTTCATATTACATTTGATAGCTGTATTCTGTATAAATGTAAATGCACTGGTAATTATTGTTGTATATTGTTTATGTTTTATTATTATGTCATAGTTATTAGCTTGACAGACTCTTATAATGCAAGCGACTGGGTTTTATCATCATGTATAAAAACGTATCATAAAAGGAACAATCATTTTTAGTTATTACACATTTGTCTACCATATTGAAGTGAAATAAATAAAAATAAAATAAAGATCTTAATTATCTTGTTACGGTAATGTAAGGTATTCCTTTAATTACTACGTTAACAAGTGCATGTACAACATTTTCATTTATACACAACAAGCACAATGTAAACATTGAATCTATACAGTACAGTCGTCGGTGTTCATTCATCCATTTGTAACATTTTGTACATTCTCAGAGTTAAAATAACACAGAGGATTTTTACTGCGTATATATACACAAGCATTTGCAGGCTCGCCATAATATTCTAGCGAAGTTCAGAGGCCCTTAGGTACCCCTTAGGTACCTCTAATCCATGTCACACAGCCAGCTGCTAAATGTCCTACAAACTATGCTGCTCACATTGTTCACTGAAGCCAATTCAAGTCGACTTTCTAAGGCCTGCATTCATTGTGTGTCCAGTGCGGATGCGAACAATTGCCATGTCTTAAAAACAGACACAATGCATTCCCTCCAAATGACTAATGCCCGATGTGACCTCATATCGGAGTTGTGCCACCAAAGCAAAATTCCACAAACCCGTTGACTCTTTCTTCCAGGCACCCGCTCAAAGTGTGCTGATCACTTCACAGTTCAGACACGTGCACAACTGCACACGCACACACACACACACACACGCGCACACACACACACACACACACACACACACACAGACACACACACACACACACACACACACACACACACACACACACACTATCACAAATCTGCAATGAATTTGACTGAATACAATCCTGGCAATTATCTACCCCATAGTTTAGTTTGAATAAATTCATGTCACCTACTCATGGTGAATTATAATTTTACACCACTTAAATGCATTCAAGGATACAATGTGCAGGACATACAGTAGAAAGGAAAACTAAGTCTACAATAGCTGAACCACTTGATCAAAACACAATGTTTCTTGTTAATGTGTTAGATTACGCGTTGCCAATGCCCAGAACCAAACATTTAATTGGAAAACCTGTTAGGTGCCCAAGCACCAATTACATCAGAAATGATAACATTAAGGAAATTAAAACATTAGCTTGCTAGTATTGTGCTTCATGAGGAGGACTGGAGAAAATAAACCTCTGTCTAATCTTTTAATAGGCATTTCTTTTCAATTAGATCAGTCTTCTTTTGTTAAATTGATTTATGTTTTCTACTCAATTAAAATGCCACCGGTTGAACCAAAGTTCTCCGCGGCAAATTAATTTGTCGTGTGACATTTTCAAAACAAGACTTGGTAATGTCTAATATAATGAAAGAAAACGGGGAAAAAATAAAAAAGGACCCTCCACTGCCCCAGGGGGACGTCACTTGGACAGCCTCAACAATAGTGTTCTCTGCAAAGAGTTTTGAGATAGACAATGCATTTTACAACAATAAATGTTGTCCGTGAAAACAAAGACACTGAAAAGTGACCAACACAATGGTAAAAAAAGATGGTATACAGAAGTACTCACATGAGCATTCGGTTATCTGGAAGTCTTGTAACTCTTGCATTATGCATTATTATTATTATTATTATTATTTTTTTTGCGGCTTACGCCTTTTATTGATTTTTGAAGGGACAGACAGTAGGCTGACAGGAAACGGGAGAGAGATGGGGGGATGACATGCAGTAAAGGCCGTGTCGGGTCCGGGAGTCGAACCCGCGGCACACTGCGACTGGATTACCAGTCCGGTAGCCTCGATACCCAGGCTTTCATTTCGTCTGCGCGAAAGATGAAAGCCTGGAAAAAGCCGTGGGCTGAACCAGTCTAAAAGTGGGAGTCAACCCTTCTGGGTGGGCGTCGCTCTAAATGATGTGACGTAGCGCTGCACTAGGGGGGAGAGGAGGGGCCGGGGGTGACGGACAGATCAATGAGATCCAATCAGGGTGCGCGCATTTCTGAGGCGCGACCCGCCCCTCTAGACCAGAAATGTCTCTGCTTAGGTCAGGCTACCAGTCCGGTGCCCAGACCGTTACGCTACGGCCTGGGCCGCATTATGCATTATTGTATGCAAACTTGTATTTCATTCATTCATTGGGCAATTTCGTTAATTTATTATTTACCTACTCGTGTTTTTGTCTTATATCGATGACATTTTTAAGGTTTGGTGATGATATTAACACATTAAAACCGGGAAAGCATCTGTGTCATTTTAGATTTTAACCACTTTAACCATTATCTTATATTTTAGCTATTCAAAAATGCCAGTTATACACTGGTGACATCATTGCTGTGAGACTTCGCATGAGGTTCAGCGTTGGTGCTAGTGTGTACTCATAGTTGTCTACTAACTGTAGTTATAGTATAAGTCAGAGGCATTGAAGGAGAGTTGCGTCAACTCAGTTCACTTCAGTGGGCCAGGTCTTCTACGCACGCACGCACGCAGGCACGCAGACACGCACATGCAGACACGCATACAGTACACGCATACACACACCTACTACCTACTGTATTGGCGACAGTGTTGTCAAGTAACTTAAGTAATATACTACTTTGAGTAATATTATTACTTTTTTCCAGTAATATGTAACTTAACTAGTTACTTTCACATTTTGAGTAATATAATATTACATTTACTTTTTTCTAAGTAATATTATTACTATTTTCACGAGCCTTGGTGGAACTGTGGGTTTGAGTGTTTATTGTAGACTGGATAGGGGTCAAGTTGCTTTGCAGGCTGCTGATCCGCTCTAGATCTAGACTCTAGAGCGGATACCGAAACGATGCACACTCGTCGGTACGTACTGTATGTGTGAAGTATCGGATGCAGAAGGTTCGGAACACAGAACAACAACCTAAACTAGTGTGTGTAACTCGTTAGACTGCACTGTTAGAGAGAAGAGACGTAAACAAACTAAGCATGGAGGAGGTGGAGGAGACAGAAACACCGGCACAACAAAGCGTTATAACATTTAATACTTGGAAGTATTCGCATTTTTTTTAGTATGTCCGTGATCGAGACGAGAAGAACATTATTGTCCGCTACAAGTTAGGATAGGGAAGGTTAGGGAAGAATCTATATTCCACATCGAAAAAATCTACTTAAAATATCAAGAAACACTTTAGACTGTAATTAATGAATTCATACACAGTAAAAGTCTTAGTGTTCATTTAATTCAAATGAGTGTACAAATGGACCCATCATCATGTGTACACTATACAGTACACTTTTTAGAGTTAAATAAACACTGCAGAATAGGGGAGGGGGGACTGCTAATGTTGAAAATGCAAAGTAAGACTTTTGGGGACAAACTATGCAATTACTGGAGGCGAGAGAAAAAAGTAATAAGTAAAGTAATAAGTAACTACGTAGTTACTTTTCTCAGGGAGTAATAAGTAGTGTACCTTTATTCCCTTTAAAAAAAGTAATAAGTAATAAGTAGTATATTAGTGTTAAAGTAATATTTTGACAACACTGATTGGCGAATAGTGACAAAGCTCTGAACCGGAAGTTTACGGAATGCACTGGAGTCTCTATGGGAATTTGTCACTATTTCGAGTTACACGAACCACGTGACTGGCACGGTTTTCTGCCCCCTCAATGGCACAACTCTCAATAGAAGGTTCTGGTATAATTGAAATGTCCCAAATGCTATCTAATTAGCCCTGTATGCACCAACGTTGGGCCAGCCACTGGCATAAGCACTGCAGTCTATGCGGTTACTTGGCTTACAACCATTAAGGGGAGGTCATAGTCAGAGAAATTGTTCAGACTAATTAAGAAACATGTGAACATTCATTCCCACACTTCTTGAGAAAGCTATAGGCCTTTCTTCCTTCCTATGCCTCTCGTTGACGTCATCTCTGGTGATAGCCGCGATCAGCATGCTGTAAGTAATTTCCAATGAAGATGTCTGTTCTTACACCTTCCTAGAACTGGACAAAGGGAACCGAGGAGATTACTCATAGGGATGTAAATTGAACATCACACTCTGTGATGATGTGGTCAAGAAGAGGAGGTTTCTGCAGGAGCAGGAAGAAGAAGAAGGGCAAAACTCACTGGCAATCAAAACGTGTGATCCTACAGTATGTTCGACCTGAATGTTCACAAAATTCTCAATGAGACTGACTCAAATGGTAAGTGAGTCAGTCTGAACGACTATGGTCAGAAATGTAATAACATCGACTGGTTGAAACTAACTGTTGAACAAAGGTTAAAAGATCAGCTTTTGCATAAGTGGAACTTTTTAAGTGAACTTATTAATAAGTAGTGTATAAGTTTCTTTTCCCTTTTTACCTCCTTTATGATGAAATCCTGTTCTGTTCTTTGACTATATAGAAGTGTCTATTTATACGTCTCTAAATGTTTTGATGAATTGAACATGGTGGACCCTAATTGGGTCGTCCACTCACAGTTAACAGTCTTTGTATTGAGTTTGTGATTGAAATGTACTGTAATTCTGCAAACTGTTAATAAATATTTAAATCAATCAATCAATGACATCATGACATCATGTGACATTTTATGTTGAGTACAAGAGTTTATATATATTTCTTACATACATTTTTATCCCATGATTTTGTAACTCAATTTTTTCACCCAGTGTTATTGAATGTAATCCTGGGCGCTAGTACACTCCCTCTGCCAACCTGGGGAGAGCAATGGACTGACCTCATACGTCCTTCACTACATGAGGAGTTTCCCTGGCTGGACGTAGCGTGTGGAAGGAACACCTTATTCCAACCAGTTCCTTTCCCCTCCATCATGTGCGGACAGTTTAGAGACCAGGATTACTGTGTGTTTTTAGTGAGGGTACCTACCCTAGGGGACACGAACATGCAAACTCCACACAGAAAGGCCCTTTCACCAACCCCGCCTCGGGTATGGGCACCGGTATGGAGGAGACAACACGCCCCCTGCCAGTGTCTGGACAGTGTCCCCAGCGGAAAATCGAACCCAGGACCTTCTAGGTGGTGACGACTCAAGTTTAAATGAGAGAAATACCTTTTATGTGAAAACCATAAGTACAGACAGGTCATTTGTAACTTTAGGTTGAACAATACAAGAATCTCAAAGGTCACAGATATAAAGGGCTGGAAAGAAGCTATAGAATTTATGTAATGAAAACATAGTTGGAGATAGTATCACGTTATTTTGAAATGTAAAAAATAAATACTAGCATTATGAACTTTAGACAAAAATACATGCCAATTTATTTTATAACCCACCCATCCACGTTTAAATTAATAATTTCCTTACTAAAATCTGAAAAACCAAATGTAATCTATAAAGTGGTTGCTTTTCTGTTGAGTTGCGCTAACTACCCCCTCCTATGCCTAGCTTTGTGTGTTTGTGTACCACATGTCTTCTGTTAATTAGTTTGTCAGCACTGTTTTAATATCGCTTAACCCATTCAGGCCTGACGTCGAAATGTAAAAAATGTCTTCTAAATTCTGACAGTTTTCTGAAATACCTCATGTTTCTGTATCAGTGGTGCTCAATATTTCATGTCGAGGACCCCAAAAATGATATGTAATAATTGGCCATCGACCCCCATCTGAAAATATGTTGTTCCAGGAACCCCCCAGAAGCAAATATTTGAGTTAAAAACGTTCGCTCTGAAAGAATATATATTCAAAGATTTGTGCCACATTTTCACGATTTTTCAGAAATAGCAGACCTACAAGCTCATAGCACGCCACTCGGTGGCGGGCTATGAGCTTGTAGATCTGCTATTTTTCAATAGTTAAATTATAACAGTGAAGATTTCATTGGGTGAGCAGGGAATGTGATGAATGATGATGTATGTATGATGAGCGCCCCTCAACTTCACACAAGTGTGATTCTTTTAAACCAACACACAGACGTAAAGGCTGTTCAATAGCACTGATTTATGAAAAGGAAAATAAATCAAAAAATGGAGTTAGGTGCATGGTTTCCTCCCGACAGCAATGAATAATATATATGCATATAGTGGGTACTGTATGTGTGTATTATGTCCCCCACTGCCCCCTGGCCCCCTGCAGTGTGAACACCACTGATCTCTGCTGTCGCCCCTAGTGTGAACACCACTGATCTCTGCTGTCGCCCCTAGTGTGAACACCACTGATCTCTGCTGTCGCCCCTAGTGTGAACACCACTGATCTCTGCTGTCAGACATCTCCATTCTCCAACTACACTATGTGCTCAGTATGTGCTCAACAGACAAGCAATAAGGATGAATATTTTTGGGACATTTCTTCACATCTTCACAGATGTGCTTACAGTCTTACACCAAAAATCGGTTTTACACAAAAATCTCCACACAGTGGTGCCCTACTCACAGTCAAGATGAACAGCTGTGCGTGTGTGCTGTTTGTGTGTGTGTGTGTGTGTGTGTGTGTGTGTGTGTATACGCTCGCGTGCGCATGTTTGTGGTGGTCCTGATTGAAAAGTGCTTCTTTCCCATTGTATAATAAACCCCCCCTGGGGTCTGGAATGGCATAAACCAATTTTTATTGTAAAAATCTTATATCACGCCTGGCTATCTCAGCAGCATGTTTTTCTCACATGCGTGTGCATTATAAACGTGTGATTATGCGTGTGTACTAGTGCATGCGTGTGTGTGTGTGTGTGTGTGTGTGTGTGTGTGGTGTCATGTTAGTGCAATACTGTAAGCCGATCTTGCCCTGGGTACACAGGGTCCTAAAGAGACAGAAGCTGGGATCAAAGACCCCGTGGCAGGGCGGGGGGGTTGAAGGGGGGGGGGGTTAATCTCCCATTCCCAGCTCTCCCAGTGCCGATACGGGCGTTATATGTACGGCCTCACACTGGGAGGGCACTGGGAGCACAGGGGGGTTGGGGGGGGGGGGGGGGGGGGGGAGTGGAACTTGAGAATAAGCGGGCGGGGGCTGACTTTAGCCTGCCCTTCAGAAACGGGCACTCCTTGGCGCAGTTTGGCGCGATCACCGGTAAATCTTTATTAATTTTAATTGGAGCCCCCATTTAAAAGAGCAATTAAGGCGGATTAATCGAGCCCATCCCGTATAATGTCTTCTGTTAATTAGTTTGTCAGCACTGTTTTAATATCGCTTAATGACTTCATATTTCAGGGATGACATTAAAGGGATGCTGAAGGAAAAGAAATGGCCTTATCACAATACGCTGCTTTAATGGGAGATGTCCCCCGCCGCCGGGCAAGGTCAGGCCCGGGACCGCCGGGGGAGAGGGAGCAGGCTACAGGGTGGCACCACCAAGCCCCCAGGGGTGGAGAAAGTATATACTCAAGTGACTTATACTTAAGTAAAAGTACCAATACTGCACTATAGACCGATTCCGTAGCGGGTCTCATGGTCGCAGCCTACGTATTTCCTGTAGGCGGACTCGACGTAGCTGCGGGGGTAAAACCCTCACCAGGCGCACTCTTCCACTACAGTGAACGGCAGAGTGACTGATGTTAGTTTGCCTCAAACTTTACTCCTTTACCTGCTTTTTTACTAACACTAACATTACAAAGATGCCCAGAACATCGAGATGAACCTGTGTAGTTTATGGCTGCTCCAACAGTAGTGGCAACATAAAAATAAAATAAAAACGGAATGTCTAATATCCACCGCGGTGGCGGAGACCAGAGCCATTGAGCAATGGTTGAGACAAAGCAGTGAAAGATACATAACGCCAGTCTTACCCAATACCAAATATTTCTGTTTTATTAACACAAGGCTGCTGTACTTTATACCTCATACTTTAAATGCTTAGTATGAGGTATAAAATACAGCAGCCTTGTGTTCATAAAACAGAAAGATTAGGTATTGGGTAAGACTGAAATTATGTATCTTGCAGGATTCTTCACTGCTTTGTCTCAACCATTACTCAATGGCTCTGGTCTCAGCCATCGCGGTGGATATTAGACATTCCGTTTTATTTTATTTGTTATGTTGCCACTACTGTTGGAGCAGCCATAAACTACACAGGTTCATCTCGATGTTCTGGGCATCTTTGTAATGTTAGTGTTAGTAAAAAAGCAGGTAAAGGAGTAAAGTTTGAAGCAAACTAACATCAGTCACTCTGCCGTTCACTGTAGTGGAAGAGGTGCGCCTGGTAAGGGTTTTACCCCCGCAGCTACGTCGAGTCCGCCTACAGGAAATACGTAGGCTGCGACCATGAAACCGGTACGGAATCGGTCTATAGAAACACTATACAAGCAAATGTCCGGAATTCTAAATTGACTTGAGTAAAAGTACAAAGGTATTGGTATCAAAATGTACTTGAAGTACCGAAAGTAAAAGTACTCAATATGCAGAATGTATAAAAAATATTTTGAAAATAGCAGATTGTACAAGTTGTACAAGTACAAGCTTGTACAGCTTGTACTTCATGTACATTTTGGAGCCAATACTTTTGTACTTTTACTCAAGTCAATTTTGAATTCCTTGTGACTGACTATTTTCAAATGGCCGAAATGTACTGTAGGGCTGAAGTGGTTACTGTATGTTTTTTGTAATAATCAAAACTAAGTTTTCAAATAAATGTAGTGGAGTAAAAGTACAATATTTGGATCTGAGATGTATTGAAAGGACTTAAAGTACTGAAAATTGGACATACTCAAGTAAAGTAAAAATGTGAGGGGCGCTCTTATCATCATACGTCACGTCATCATACATCATCTCATTGAGGCCAATCCTAATTTTCATCCTCACTTTTGTCTTCAATGTTTGTGTTTACACAGACCCTCAAAGCTGGACATAGGAGGGGCTAGTGCCCCTCAGAAACGCCTCAAAACTGTACTTAAAGCTGCTATAAGCAATAATATGTCAATATTTTAATGAGCTTTTTTTTAATTAACTTTGGTATTCAGACAGCCAGAAATGGGTAAAACGCTCCCATTTTTTTTGTCTCTGTGACACATCTAATGTGAATCTGCATTCAAAGATTTTACTAGAAGCTTTGTCATTGGTCGATTTGCCTGATAATAATAAAAAAATGTCATTATAATTTTGAGAAATATATAGCAGATTTAAGTACAATACTTGAATAAATGTACTTAGTTACTTTACACCCCCCCCCCCCCCCCCACACACACACACACACACACACACACACACACACACACACACACACACACACACACACACACACACACACACACACACTCCCCCCCGTCTTCTCTCTGATTGTCTTTCTCCCTCAATCTCTGCCTCTCATACTCCAACTCCTTAAGGAATACATCATGCACTGTGTTGTACAGTATACTGTGGCTCTATAGTAGTGTGTCCTGCAGTCTGGGTTTGGCTCTAGTAGTGTGTCCTGCAGTCTGGGTTTGGCTCTAGTAGTGTGTCCTGCAGTCTGGGTTTGGCTCTAGTGATGTGTCCTGCAGTCTGGGTTTGGCTCTAGTAGTGTGTCCTGCAGTCTGGGTTTGGCTCTAGTAGTGTGTCCTGCAGTCTGGGTTTGGCTCTAGTGATGTGTCCTGCAGTCTGGGTTTGGCTCTAGTAGTGTGTCCTGCAGTCTGGGTTTTGCGGGTGACAAGTCCCAGCCATGAAAGCTGTACTTGCAGCAGAAGAAGAAGGGAGCTGGTTGTCACCATGGATCGTCATCATGTACGACTGGAGGAGCTTCACCCTCATATCCACAGCGGTACGGGACCTCTGAACTGAATGATCCAGTGCAGACAGCATTACCAGTGACTGGCTGACTGGCTGGGTGACTGACTGACTGACTGACTGACTGGCTGGCTGACTGACTGGCTGACTGGCTGGCTGACAAACAGGCTGGCAGACAGGCTGGCTGACTGACTGGCTGGCTGGCTGGCTGACTGTCATTCATGCCATGGCAATTATAATTCTGTGAGGTAATAGGCTACATCACAAACAGCACATTTTCATCTCCGTATGGAATTGTGCAAAGCTCCTTTGGAATGTGAATGTTTAAACCACTGCCCAAAGAATTCCACGCTTTTGAAAGTGATATTAGTGGCGTTAACATAATCCCTTTACACAAATCTCAGACTCACACATTATATAGAGATAGCTGGCCAGGGAGAGAGAGAGAGAGAGAGAGAGAGAGAGAGAGAGAGAGAGAGAGAGAGAGAGAGAGAGAGAGAGAAAGTTGATGAAAGCCAACAGCACAAAAAGGCTCATCCTACTTATTGCTGCCCTGCCTGTCGTGCAGCCCTGCTAATTTGAGTGAACCCTCGCACCTCCACTCTCCTCGGCAGATTCATAAATCTCATTCCCATTATCCCGCTAATTAGCCAGGATTACAGGAGCATGTAATGCCCCCGCTTCCAATAGATTGATTGGAGGACGGTCTCTTTGTTTTGAAATCACTTCCTGATTGATGTACAGAGCCCTGGTTTGCAATTGTAATGGCCCAGATGTTAACAATCAAATGCGTTTCCGCTCCAGGAAGTAACAGTCTGTCATGGAAGAGGAGCCAGCCGAGCATGTAACGACACATCACTGGAGTGTGTGTGGGGAAGGAGGGAACAGGGAGGAGGGGATGGAGGGATGGAGGGAGAGATGGAGGGATGGATGGAGAGATGGAGGGATGGATGGATGGATGGAGAGATGGAGAGATGGATGGAGGGATGGAGGAATGGAGGGAGGATGGATTAAGTAAGGGAGGGGGGAGGTGAGATACTGGCTTGTGTTGCTGGTGAAAGAAGGTATATGTGCCTTAGTCTGTGTACTGACCCTTTATTCTACCACTAATTTCACAATAAGTGATGCTTAACCCATTATGACCTGAGGCTGATTCTACAAACACCTTCTAAATCAGTAGTTCTCACACAGGTTTCTTTAGCAAAAAAATGGCAGACTATGTACAAGCTTGCAGCGTGTGAGCTTGTGCATCTGCTATTTTTGAATAGTAAATTCAACGCTATAAGATCTAAAATGACACAGATGCTTTCCTGGTTTTAATGGGTCAATAGCCATGCTGATGTATAGCCTCACATGGCCAGATTCGAGTCTGGATGCACACGAGGCTAATGCTGATAGCAGACTAAAGACTGTGTGTTTTGTCAAAATGACCCTTCAACTCTCTCAAAGCCTACCCATAGGCCACATAAACATTGTGGTCTGGTACAGCTTCAGAAAAGCAAATCATACAGAACAACACTGGCTTCTTTCACATGTGAAAGGCATTGTGGTCTCAGTCAGGCCAACTCCTGCTGTGGTGAACCATGCTTGGGGTGATCTGCGCTACAACCAGTAGAGGGCACTATTGTCTAACTGAACCCACCCTGTCTCCCTCTCCTCTCCCGGTCCTTTTCTCCCCCCCTCTTATACCCTTCACCAATAAATCACTTTCCAGGATAGTTAATGGATATAGAAGCAGATCATGAGTGAGCTATCTGCGGGGCGATAATTTAAGTGAAGATCCCCACACTGATTGCAGTGAAAGGTTATTTATTTCAACAATAATGCGGGACACAAAGGGGGAATCTGGGCCAGATTACTGGCTGGGGGTACGCTAGAGCGCACATCTCCAATGGAGCGGCGTGGAAATTGGGTTCACTTTCCCCAATGAAAATATGGACCGGCAGTTTATTTCGACTTTATGCACACGGAGAGGCTTCTTGCTTCCCTCACATGGGTGGATGGGGAGTAAGAGATGGCCGTGTGCACGCGGGTGTGGGGTATGTGTGGCGGGTTGGGGGGGTTGTAGACCTTGAAAAATGCCCCTTTTGTCCGTGAGCCTCTAGAAGGCTGAACTATAGAGGTACGCCCCCCCCCCCCCCCCCCCCCCCCACACACACACACAACACACACCACCACATCCTCTGTTATACCTACTCTCCTCTAATTAAAAGGCATGACGACAATAAGGAGAAGGTTTAAAAAGCCATGTTGGCTTGAATAATGGACAGAATATGTCTGGGCTCTTTTTTACACGCCCAGGACAGAGGCATTTCTGTGTATTTGTGCAAGCGCGTGCATGTGTGTGTACGTGTGTGTGTGTGTGTGTGCGTATGTGTGCACGGCACGCGTGTGCCTGCGTATGTGTGTTTGTGTACACACGACTCACCTGCATGTGTGTTACTGTATATTGTATGTCTGTCCGTCTGTGTGCGTGTGCTCACGTGTGTGTGTGTGTGTGTGTGTGTGTGTGCGCACGGGCACGTGTTATACATAGGCTACAGCGGTGTTAAGCGTTATTGATTGAGTGCCTTTGGGGGGGGGGGGGGGGGGGGGGGGGGCGGATATCTGTGCAGAGTCCAGCTCTGCACAGATATTCCAGTCGTCCCCTCATGCAGAGAAATGCATGATTAGGGCTCAGCTGACATGTCTGAACAGAGCTGCAGAGAGCAGAGGAAACGGCTCCATATGCCGTCCCATGTGGCCCCAGAGTCCCCCGACAGAGAGCTGCATGCAACGCTATGACTGACTGGCTCTGCATCACTTACAACAATGGCCCTTAATCTATTTTGGGCGGGAACCCCCTTTTGGTGTTGGCATTATGTTATGCTTTATAGCTATTGAAAAATAGCAGATCTACAAGCTCATAGCGCGAGTGGTGCGCTACGAGCTTGTAGGTCTGCTATTTTTGAAAAATCGAAGAACGAATGACATAGAAACATAGCTTTTTCAGAAATCTGTCAGGATGTAGAAGACATTTTTAGAATCTGATCTCGGGTCAAAATGGGTTAATCACTGGGGTCGACAGGAAGCCTGGCTTGACCGCCAGTGGTGGAAAGAAGTATACACTGTAGCTATACTCACATTTTGTATACTTAAGTAAAAGTACCAATAAAAGTCCGGAATTCAAACTGTATACTTGAGTAAAAGTACACAAGTAACGGTATCAAAATGTACTTAAAGTACCAAAAGTAGAAAGTAGGCCAACTCATTATGCACAATGTCCCATTTCAAGTTTTTAATTGCATAGAAATCCGTTTTGAAAATAGCAGATCTGGCCCTATCGGTCCAGGCACTTAGGCAGCTAATCCTGATCCCGGCGACCTTTGCTGCGTGTCACTCCCCATCTCTCTCCCTCTCAACTTACTGTACACTACTGTATTTAAAAAAGGCAGAACAAAGCCAAAACTATATCTTAAAAAAGAAAATAGCAGAGATCTACAATCTCTTCAGAGAGTTCAGCATCCGAGCTTGTAGGTCGGCTATTTTCAAATGGCAGAAATGTGTAGGGCTGAAGTAGCCTAGTGGCACCTGGGCAGCATTTATTTTCGGGTTCATGATCCGGTCGGGAGCGGATGATATCGCTACATCATGTTGTAGTATTGTTTTGTATTCAATCATTCAGAACTTCCTTTTCCCTCAAACCGATTTTTCTCAATAAAAGCTGCAGGCTACGAGAGCTTTTATTGTTATTCTTCCGGTTTGAGTGAAAAGGAAGTTCCAGATGATTCTTCCTGCCTGATGACTACAAAACAATGACTACAACATGACGTATCGATATCATCCGCTCCAGATCGGTTCACACGGCAATTTTGTAACACAGCTGAAGTGGTTTAATGCATGTTTTATTGTTTTGTAATAATAATCAATAATAATCAACTAAAGTTTCCAAAGAAATGTAGTGGAGTAAAAATACAAGTATTGAAAATACTCCAGTAAAGTAAAAGTAGGCTACCTCAACATTTTACTTAAGTGCAGTACTTGAGTAAAATGTACTTTTTTTTATATTTACTTGACACTACTGCTGACCACACAGAGCCTATCGGGCCTGTATTTCTGCAAACATTTGACAAAAACTGCAGATCTATAAACGCGCTGTGACGCTTTGTGAACTTGTATAGATCTGCCGTTTTGGCCGAAGAGATTTGAGGTACGCTACAAAAGGAGTAGACCTAGTATAGAGCCCTGGGGCACCCCGGTCAACTAAGTATAATAGGGTTTAAGTGGTTAAAAGGCCAAGTGCAGGAACTGAAAAGCGTCGATCGGTGCACATGGGTATGCAGCGGATACTTTTACATGTCTGTCATGCCGCAGGCTTCCGGCTCTCCTGTCAAGTGAGATATGCATCAGACACGGCTCCAATGCCGCGTGAGATATATCCATTGGGTATAAGGAATGAGAGCCCCTGAGCTGCATGATAAGCGCCGTCACACAGACATAACATATGTATCTATATGCCAATGCTTCATTTTTTTTTTTGCTAAACGTTCTCGCAGGGTTCTTCGGTCGAAGTCACCTGCGGGCCGGCGGTGGGAGACGAACGCAACACGACTCACGCCAAACGCTGCGGAGTGGGAGAAGGTCCACGCGACATGAAGTTCTGCTGTGTTCTGCGGTGAAGTAGTGAGTAAGCAATCCTGAGGAAGGTGTCCTTTGGAGAGGGGACACTTTGTTTGGGGACTCCTGGGTTCCTGTCTCCAGCAGTGGTGGAAAGTAACTAAGTACATTTACTTAAGTACTGTACAATTTTGAGGTATCTGTACTTTACTTACAACTCCAATACCCAATACTTTAACTTTAACTCCTCTACATCTCGGATCCAAATATTGTACTTTTACTCCACCACATATATTTGAAAACTTGTGTTACTTTGTAGATTTTTATCATTATTACAAAACATGCATTATCCACTTCATGTACATTTTGGCCATTTGAAAAATAGCCGATCTACAAGCTCACAATGCCTCGCATCGCGACGCATTGTGAGCTTGTAGATACTATTTTCTAAAGACTGTTTGAAAACATGAAATTATATTTTGCCTGATGAAGACCTATAGCAGTCGAAATGTTGCCGCTTTTTGCCAAATGAATAAATAAGTCTATACAAACAAGTGTGCGGATGTTCATACCTTCTCCAAAACGTGAAATGGGACATTCTGCATAATGAGTACTTTGGTATTTAAAGTATATTTCTATATCGCACCATTGATACTTTTACTTAAGTAAAAAATAATGCAAGTATATAGGCTACTTTTTCCACCACTGCTTCTATCCCCAGATGGACTGATCGGTCTTCTTTTCCCGGGGGAGGGAGGAAGGGGGGAGGGGGGGGGTGAGGTTTGCACAGCCCTTCCCAGTGAAGCCTTCCTTCACATCCAGATGGATGGATCACAGGTCAGGTCGTCACATGCTACCGGCGGGGGACATCCTAGTCTAGTGGCTGGTCCCAGGGACCAGGGGGTAGAGAACCCTCCTGAGACCGGCAGCTGTATCCCCGGCTGGCCCCTGCATGTGCACACCCAGGGGGGTGTACTACCTGCTGCTCGGGCCCCTGTGCCCCACTGGCATCATGTGACAAATGGTGACATGCTCCTGCTCTCCTGCCTTGTTAGATCGGTGTCCCCGATTGAAAGGGAAGCGAGCAGCAAGGCATCTCTCAGATGCGTAGAAGTGCGGTACGTCTGTGGGGAGATAGGACGAGGCGACGAGGTTGGGTATAGCGAAACGACGGGACAAAATGAAAACGAAGCGATGGCATTCAGACACGTTAAATGTATGCGATCCCCCCCCCCCCCCCCCCACAATGATGCTGTAGTTGGTGGTGGGGGGTGGTGGGGCATATTGGGCTGCCGTCATTTGATCTACATATGGATGAGTTCATCCTCGTTTTAATACACATGCATTCTCTTCATTAGAATGTGTGTCTCAAGCCGATGGAAGAAGGAGCACCATATTTCACTGTGTGAAATGAGGAGAGCACCGCGAGAAACGTGAAGAAAGAAAACAAGATAGGAGACAACCGAGCCCAGCCTCCCTTTGAAGTTCCAGCAGCCCTTTATTAAAAGTGTGGCCGTGATTGATAACCTGTCAGTCATATGAATAATCAGGACCAATCGTGTCGCTCGCAGACGCCTCCGTTTCCCGCCCTCATTCTTTATACCCCCTATCACCCCCAACACATCCACTTGCCATTGAAAACCTGTAATTGAATGAGTTTTTGTCATTATTTTGATTAATCATATTAATTTGTACTAATTAAGAGACGGTTTGCAGTGATGACAATTAGATTAATGAAATTAGTTTTAACTTTTCCCTCACCCAACCATATATAAAAAAGGGACTCACACCAGGACTGTTTTATACGAAACAGTTGGCAATCTGGATTTTGGGACTAATTGAATGTCTGATTTTATTAATGATGAAATTTATAAAAGTCCTTGAGGGGGAAATTAACGCAGATTCAGCCGCTAAGCGCGGAAAATTAATTAAAATTCCTCTAGATATTCCTGACGTTGGAGACATAGCCCCCCCCCCCCACTCCTCCCCTGTTAACCCATTTTGACCTGAGATCAGATTCTAAAAATGTCTTCTACAACCTGACAGTTTTCTGAAAAAGCTATGTTTCTATGTCAGTGGTTCTTCGATTTTTCAAAAATAGCAGACCTACAAGCTCGTAGCGCGCCACTCGGTGGCTCGTAGCGCGCTATGAGCTTGTAGATCTGCTATTTTTCAATAGCTAAAGCATAATGCTAATACCAAATGGGGTTCCCGCCCAGCTTGGGTTAACCCTGGTCCTACGGTGTGTGAAAGACTGCTTCACAAGGCTCTCCCCACGTTGGCTGGCTGGAGGTGTGTGTGCATAACTGCACACACAGACACACTGTATATGTAAATAAAGAAAGCGACGGAATTATGGGCAGAGAAGAAATATACAGTGGGGGAAAAAGTATACTCAGATGTTTTACTTAAGTAAAAGTATGCATGTATGTAGAAATACTACAAGTAAATGTCCGGAATAAAAAAATCTACTTGAGTAAAAAGTATTGGTAACAAAATATACATAAAGTACCAAAAGTAAACGTAGTCATTGTGCAGAATGTTCATAATGTATATAAAAAAAAATGAAAAAAAAAAAAAATCATTTGAAAATAGACGATCTACAAGCTCACAATGCGTCGCATTGAGAGATTGTAGATCTGCTATGTTCAAATGGCTGAATGGGGCTGAAGTGGTTAGTGTGTTTTTATTAAAAATCTGAATCGACAAAGTAACTAGTAACTAAAGTTTTCATATAATTGTCGTGGAGTAAAAGTACAATATCTTCCTCTGAGATGTGGTGGAGTATAGAAGTATTGGGAAATTGGTCCATATAGCGTTAGTTAAGGAGAAGACCTTCTAACGCTATGGACCATAGCTAACTAAATCCATGGCCTCTGGTCTACTCTGTCCACATGGAAATGTTTGCCGGGAAAACACACTAAACATTTACCCCCCCATTTATTTTCAGTGTGACTCGTATTTTTTGGGTCCATTCCAAGCGATCCCTGTCCCGGTGCTTGGCTGGGGCTACTGGTGATTGACACCCAGGTCAACCCCTGCCACTCCGGGTGCAGTGGGGGGGTCTGACACGTCGTGTATCCGCGGGCTCGGCGCACGCTCTCTCTCTCTCTCTCTCTCTCCTTCACTTCTGCATATTCACCAGCCTGTCTCCCTTCTCCACAGGCCAATTCATAATTAACAGCTGTTGGCTTGTCAAGAGTGGCCCTGGCCATGGCACACGCACATACATTTATATTCACGGAGAAGACCCCCGTGCCACGGATGGATTTCAGGGGCCATGAACCCATATCCTCCTCTCTCTCCCTGAGTGATGGACACTCACCTGAAAGCTCAAACGCACACTCAGTCAACCCGCTCTCATGCCCAGTTTACGCTCCGCCGCTTGACCGTGTCGCATGTCGAAAATAGGCGTCGCATCCGCTTTGTGAGCTTGCAGATCGGCTATTTTTGCCACGCAACACTGTTGTGTGCTGTAGTATAAATCAGGCTTAACACACCCATGCACACATTTTCTCTCTCACTCCATCTATCTCACCCTCTCTCTGCACATCTCCCTCTCTCTCTCTCTCTCTCTCTGTCTCTCTCTCTCTCTCTCTCTCTCTCTCCTCCTCTCTCTACTGCTCAGCACCTTCTGCCATTGTGTCAGGAACTTTTGCATAAAGTCCAGTCCGTCTGCCCTGTGAGGAGGCGGGCGTATGAAAATGAACCGCGGCCAACCGTGCTCGGCCCTTCTGCAGCGTGTGTGTGTTTGTCATGGCTGCTGCTTAGCTGAAGTTGAAATGTAAATATAGACCGTGGGGGAGATCTCGGCCCGCGA